>NW_028261389.1:3086801-3269301 GCF_051295495.1 Thamnophis sirtalis
TATCATCTATCTATCTATCTATCTATCTATCTATCTATCTATCTATCTATCTATCTATCTATCTGCCATCTATCATCTATATCTATATGTCTGTCTGTCTATCATCTATCTATCTATCTATCTATCTATCTATCTATCTATCTATCTATCTATCTATCCATCCATTTATCCATCTATCCATTTATCCTGTCATTCTTTCAACTTACATGCCTATAATCCATCTATCACTCTAGCCCATCATATATATATCTGTCTGTCTGTCTATCTATCATCTATCTATCTATCTATCTATCTATCTATCTATCTATCTATCTATCTACCATCTATCATCTATATCTATCTATCTATCTGTCTATCTATCATTATCTATCTATCTATCTATCTATCTATCTATCTATCTATCTATCTACCATCTATCATCTATATCTATATATCTGTCTGTCTGTCTATCATCTATCTATCTATCTATCTATCTATCTATCTATCTATCTATCTATCTATCTATCTATCTGCCATCTATCATCTATATCTATATGTCTGTCTGTCTATCATCTATCTATCTATCTATCTATCTATCTATCTATCTATCTATCTATCTATCTATCTATCTATCCATCCATTTATCCATCTATCCATTTATCCTGTCATTCTTTCAACTTACATGCCTATAATCCATCTATCACTCTAGCCCATCATATATATATCTGTCTGTCTGTCTATCTATCATCTATCTATCTATCTATCTATCTATCTATCTATCTATCTATCTATCTACCATCTATCATCTATATCTATCTATCTATCTGTCTATCTATCATTATCTATCTATCTATCTATCTATCTATCTATCTATCTATCTATCTATCTATCTACCATCTATCATCTATATCTATATATCTGTCTGTCTGTCTATCATCTATCTATCTATCTATCTATCTATCTATCTATCTATCTATCTATCTATCTATCTATCTATCTATCTGCCATCTATCATCTATATCGATATATCTGTCTGTCTATCATCTATCTATCTATCTATCTATCTATCTATCTATCTATCTATCTATCCATCCATTTATCCATCTATCCATTTATCCTGTCATTCTTTCAACTTACATGCCTATAATCCATCTATCACTCTAGCCCATCATATATATATCTGTCTGTCTGTCTATCTATCTATCTATCTATCTATCTATCTATCTATCTATCTATCTATCTATCTATCTATCTGCCATCTATCATCTATATCTATATGTCTGTCTTCTATCATCTATCTATCTATCTATCTATCTATCTATCTATCTATCTATCTATCTATCCATCCATTTATCCATCTATCCATTTATCCTGTCATTCTTTCAACTTACATGCCTATAATCCATCTATCACTCTAGCCCATCATATATATATCTGTCTGTCTATCTATCTATCTATCTATCTATCTATCTATCTATCTATCTATCTATCTATCTATCTATCTATCTATCTGCCATCTATCATCTATATCTATCTATCTGTCTGTCTGTCTGTCTATCTATCTATCTATCTATCTATCTATCTATCTATCTATCTATCTATCTATCTGCCATCTATCATCTATATCTATATGTCTGTCTGTCTATCATCTATCTATCTATCTATCTATCTATCTATCTTATCTATCTATCTATCTATCTATCTATCCATCCATTTATCATCATCTATCCATTTCATCCATCCGATAGATAGATAGATAGATAATAGATAGATAGATAGATAGATAGATACCATCATATATATATCTATCTGTCTGTCTGTCTGTCTGTCTGTCTATCTATCTATCTATCTATCTATCTATCTATCTATCTATCTATCTATCTATCTATCTATCTATCTATCTATCGGGATGGATGAATGGATGGATGGATGGATAGATAGATAATTGGGGTAAAGAGACCGATAGATAGAGAGGAATAGCTACCTACGGTGCCTCTCAGCTTTCTTTTTGAACTCTCCAGTGCTGTATCGTGCCTGGGAAGGTCAGCTGTTCATTCAGAATCAGCGAGTGTGCGACATCGTCCTTCGGTCCCCTTCTCAGGCTTCGATCCCGGCTCAGTTGTAAGTATTTATTTTTCTCTTCCACTGGAATTAAGGCCAACCCCCCACCCCCATCCCCCACCCCCCTCGAGGACATTAAAAACTAGCTTCAAATTTGTGCTGAATAGAGAAGAAGAGGAATAGATCATCAGTGCTAGAAGGCAGTGAGGTTTGTGGAGAAGGAAAAGGGGAAGATGAGAAGGAGATAGAAGGAATGAAGTGGAAGAGGAGGAGGAGAAGGAAGGGAAGAATGAAAAGGAGAAGGAGAAGAACTATGGGGTCCTTGGTGTTCTCTGAGCTGGGTGGTTTTCTTGCCGATGTTTCATAATGTCAGGGTTCCAAAGAGCATCCAAAATTAAATCAGAGTCCAAGGCAAAGGATTCCTCAAAGTCCCAATTGATGAAGAGAGCCATGTTGGCACGTCTGGGAAAACCCGAATCTGAAAGCTTCCCGGTTTTCCCCACCCAGTTGAAAGTTCTAGATCTTTCTCCCCCCCACACACACCCACAAGTCCATCCCATGGTCCAATCTCCCACTGCCATGCTGGCAGCTTCCACCCATCCAGTTCCGGTCAGGTGCAGAGGTGCAGAGACAAAGGATGACCTTTGCTTTCTAGAAAGAATGTTGTTATGGCTACCTAGCATCTAACTCCATACAATCTCCCCTCCCATTTTTCCACAATAGAAAATGCCTAGTAGAATAATAGAAAGTGCCAAAGATCCAAAGGAAAAGATGGCTGCAGGCCTGACACATGATCTAACTAACATCATCATCAGAAGAGAGTAGGGTTAGCAAGCCACTTACGTATAAACAGTGAACAAACCCCACCTCCTCCTAATACTGATGATGTTACCTAGTTGGGCCATGAAACGTCGGCCAGGAAACAACCAAGCTCAGAGAACACCAAGCACCCCAGAAATAAGGGATTGTTCTAGATTCCAGTTCTGGGGATTCTCCAGCTCTTTGGGATGGCCAAAAGGCAACTTTTGAAAGATTTGAGATTTCCTAAATTCTTTTCTCCCTTTTTTTCCTTTCCCAGGCCAGCCAAGCTGGAATTCAAGTATATCGTGCGCGTATCTGAATTGCGGAAAAAACTGCCGGAAGCTGCCTTTAAAAAAAACAGTTATTCCAACGATGAAGGTGTGCTGTTCTTTTTTTTTTCCTTTTCTTTTTACAAGTTTTATTGCAATTTTTTTTCCCAACGTACATACTTTATGGACCGAGTGTTCATCTTATACATCACATTTGAGCCGAGGTGGTGCAGTGGTTAAATGCAGCACTGCAGGCTACTTCAGCTGACTGCTAGTTCTGCAGCTCGGCGGTTCAAATCTCACCGGCTCAAAGGTTGACTCAGCCTTCCATCCTTCCGAGGTGGATAAAATGAGGACCCGGATTGTTGTTGGGGGTGATATGCTGACTCTGTAAACCGCTTAGAGAGGGCTGAAAGCCCTATGAAGCGGTATATAAGTCTAACTGCTATTGCTATTGCTATTCCTATAGTCTGTCTGTCTGTCTGTCTCTCTCCCTCCTTCCTTTTGTCTCTGTCCCTTTTTCCTTTTTTTCTTTCATCTCTCACTTCTTTCTTTCTTTCTTTCATTCTTCCTTTCTTTCTCTTTCTCTTTCTCTGTGTGAGTCTGAGGTGGCGCAGTGGTTAAATGCAGCACTGCAGGCTGCATCAGCTGACTGCAGTTCTGCAGTTCGGCTGTTCAAATCTCACCGGCTCAAGGTTGACTCAGCCTTCCATCCTTCCGAGGTGGGTAAAATGAGGACCCAGATTGTTGTTGGGGGCGATATGCTGACTCTGTAAACCGCTTAGAGAGGGCTGAAAGCCCTATGAAGCGGTATATAAGTCTAACTGCTATTGCTATTGCTATTTATAATCATAGTTCCGTTGTCTTCCAATAGGTGTCTTTTCTTTTTCTGGTTTCCTTTTTTTTTAAATTTTAAAGTGTTTGTGTGCTTGGTTTTTCCCTTGCAGTCTGTTGCCAGCAGTTGTCGTTTCGTTTATACCAAGTGGAAATATTAGACGAGAGTGAACTCAAAGACCAGCTCATTGGGAGCATGAAAGAAAAAAATCTGGTAAGCTCTTAAGCATCGTCAGAATTCATTAATCTGCTTTTCCAGGAAGTGGCTTTCATTCGGTGCTCTCATTCACCAAAAATGCCCAGCAAAATAGGAATATATTAAAAATTTAGGAAGTCTTCCCCTCCTGGTGATTTACAGCCACATGAAAAAGTGATTTGCCTCAGTCTGTTTTTAGATTTTTTTAAAAATCAGTCCAGACTTTTCAACCTTACAAATAGACGGGGTATTCAGTCGGTTCAAACCGGTAGTGGAAATCGCGAGTTGGCCTGACCCCCTGCCTCGTTCTATGCCATCCTATTTAGGTTGCTAAAGGTTTAGTTTAGTTTAGTTTAGTTTCCTTTATTTGTATGCCGCCCTTTTCCCTGGGGGGGACTCAGGGCGGCTCACAATTCAAGAAGGGGGGGGAGGGAAGACAAACAGTAGACAATACAACATGTTAAAAAAAAGAGCACAACAGTCACACAGTTCAGGTGGGGCTACAATCTTAACCCCAGGCCAGCCGGGACAGCCAGATCTTTAAAGCGGCGCGGAAGGACTGGAGGGTGGCGAGGGTCCGAATCTCCACGGGGAGTTCGTTCCAGAGGGTTGGAGCAGCCACCGAGAAGGCTCTCCTCCGGGTAGTTGCCAGTCTGCACTGGCTGGAAGATGGAATTCGGAGGAGGCCTAATCGATGCGATCGTATCGGTCTAGTGGAGGTAATTGGCAGCAGGCGGTCTCTCAAGTACCCAGGCCCACTACCATGAAGGGCTTTATAGGTGATAAGTAGCACCTTGAAGCGCACCCGGAGATCAACAGGTAGCCAGTGCAGCTCGCGGAGGATGGGTGTTACGTGGGTGAAGCGAGGTGCACCCACAATTGCTCGCGCGGCCAGACAAAATGGCGTAGCATGTCGTTATATACAATTACAGCGTAGCACTGTCACACGCAATATATTTTAATAAGACAAACCACAGCTCGGTGCCTGTGAAAAAACAGCTATTCTAAATCTGCAGGTGGGCAGCATTCACACACGATGCTAGGCCGTTATTTTAATCAGTTTCTTAAAAAAAGCCAGGACGGTCTCTTTTTTCGCATTGTACAAAACCAACCACGGGTTTGCAATGGAACCCCAAACCACATCATCGCTCAATATTCCACATAAAGAAGAAACTCTGAAGTGGAATTCCTAGATTGACGGCTGAACGAAGCCAAACTGAATTAAAGCTGAATTAAGCTAAAGGGCTATTTTTTTAAACCCCCCCCCCTAGGTGTGAATTGTACAAAGGGGGTTTGAGATTTGGGGATCAAGCAGGGCCAGTCGCCTTCCTAAAGCCACCTGCTTATTCTCCTGGTGGGAAAGCGGCTGGGGCTGTGTGCCAAAACTGCAAACGGTGCAATGCTCATCTGCACATGCACACGTGACTCCTCCGCGCATGAGTGCGAACCCCCAATGGCAGGGAGGTGGCATTTTGGCCCTGCCCAGGCTCGGGGTGGTGGTGGTTGAAAACGGCCTCCCCGGGGCCCGGAGATCTACCCTGAAGCCTCCTGGCACCAAAACCGGAACAGGTGTGTGTCTCTCCCGCGTGTGTGGCACAACCGAAAATCCGCTGGCCGCTGGGAGGCGTGCGCGCGCATGCGGAGCGGAGCTGGGAGACACCGTGCGTGTTTGCTGAGAGGGTTCTGTGTGAAATTCACACGCCCTCTGTCTCTGTTACAGGCACTTGTCAAATACCTAAATGACCGCGGAATCCTCCTCTTCCTCACCTCGTCTGCCTTGGCAAAAGAGAAAGGTAAGAAGGGAAACGGAGGTGAGTCTTTAACACACACCGCCCCCCCTGGAAGATTCAGGTCCAAAAAGGGGAAACACGGCGCACTGATTTCTCTCTTTCTTTTTCCCCCCAGACGCCGAAGCGAACGATTTGGGCTCCCTTCAAGCCTTGTTTCTGTTTCCATCCCCAGGGCCCAGGCATTTAACAGGTGAAATTTTATCTTTACAAATGCTGGGGAATCACTACACACACACACACACTACACTACACTACACACACACACACACACACACACACACACACGTCATTTTTGTCCTGCATTCCCCCTCCCCCCCTATGTTTACTTATTTATTTATCTCTTGGAATTGAATTCCACTTTTATTATTTTTATAAAGAAGTCAAAGGTGATGAACATACCTAATAAAAATTTTTGGGGGTGGGGGTGGGTTTCTGTTTTCTCCGACAACAACAAAAACAACAATCCTGTGAGGTGGGTTGGATTGAGAGAGAGAGAGAGAGTGATTGGTCCAAAGTCACCCAGTCAGCTTTCATGACCAAAGTGGAACTAGAACTCGCCGTCTCCTGGTGATTGGCCCAAAGTCACCCAGCCAGCTTTCATGCCTAAGGCAGGACTACAACTCACCATCTCCTAGTGATTGGTTGAAAGTCCCCCAGCTGGCTTTCATTGCTAAGGTGAAACTAGAATTCACTATCACCTGGTGATTGGCCCAAAGTCCCCCAGCTGGCTTTCGTTGCTAAGGTGAAACTAGAATTCACTATCACCTGGTGATTGGCCCAAAGTCCCCCAGCTGGCTTTCGTTGCTAAGGTGAAACTAGAATTCACTATCACCTGGTGATTGGCCCAAAGTCACCCAGCTGACTTTCGTTGCTAAGGTGAAACTAGAATTCACTATCACCTGGTGATTGGCTCAAAGTCACCCAGCTGGCTTTCATGCCTGAAGCAAGACTAGGACTCACTTTCTCCTGGTGATTGGCCCAAAGTGACCATGCCTGAAGTAGTACTAGAACTCAACCTCTCCTGGTAGTTGGTCTAGTCACTTAATGGGCCACCTATTTCCCTGATAAAGCAACTCAAGGTTGACTAAACAGTGAGAGCTTATTTTGTTTATTTTTCTTCCCATGATTGATTGCGATTTTTCGTTTTTCTTGTTTTCATTAGCCACAGATTGGAAGGGCAAAGAGGGGAAAAGCGAATCCCCTCAGGAGCTCCCCCTGATCCTTCCCCTCCTTCGCCGGGCGTTGGCAGGAGCCGCCAATAATCCGAATCCCAAACAATCCCCTTCTAGCGCTTTGGTCAAACTGCACATACAGGAATTTGCAGATCTTGATCCGTGCTCGGCGCTGAACTGCGATAACACAGCCGGCCCACCTTTGACTTGCAAACTTTCATCCGAGACCCCTAAGGGGGCCCCCGTAGACGATACGTGCTCCCCGTCCTCGTTTTCCAACTTGGCGTTTTATCTATCGGACCCCGGGAGTTACACACTGGAGATGGCCTGTTTGAAGGGCCGCTCTCAGTTGTCCGACGGTTGCGCCGGTTTGTCCGGACCGGACAAAGCTGCTGGAACGGGCAAGGGTCCCTTCGAGGGACACGGGCCGAGACGAGACGCCGCGTCGAAAAGCAGCCCGTCCGGAGAGCGATCGTTGCAGTGGACGAAAAGGAAATCCAGCCGTATCCTCGGGGCCAGTTCGAAGAAGAAATGGTCGCCTCTGAAGATGTACTGCATCTTGGAGAGCAGCAAGAAGACGAAGGAGAAAAGGAAGAAAAAGAAGAAGAAGAAGAAGAAATTGCCCAAGGAAGTGATGGTGCTGAACATCCCCTTGGTTAAAGATCCCGGATCACCAGCAGATCCTAAGAGGCCGACCCTCAAATTAAAAAATATTCTGAATCCGCTGAGAAGGAAGAGAGGTGAGTGTCCCTTCAAATAAGTCTCCAGGTGATCCTCGCGGTTTAATTTTTTTAATCACAGGGAAGTCATAATTTCGGTTGATTATCATCGCCATCCTTTTACGACCCCGTAATCCCTCGCGGGCTGGTTGTGAAGTTGGGGCAACTGAATGCAGCTAGCAGAGTGTTTTAACGGCCGGAACTAATTTTGTTGTATTTAAGCACAAGGAAAATAAAGATTATACTTATACTTATGCCCTTCCTGTCACCAATGTGGAGTTTTGTTCGGCCGATACATTCTCATTGTGTGCAGAAAGAGAAATATCTGCCTCTACCCAGGATCGAACTGATGGTGAGGCGAGAGGCCATTGCGCCACTCCGTAATTTCAGCTGATTTGGAAGCTATTATTTTACAGGGTAATCTTCGATTTACAACCAGTCACTTACTGACCAAAATTACAACGGCACTAAAAAAAAAAAAAAAGTGGCCCTTAACGACCACTGTAGCGTGGTCATCCATGGTCACGTGATCAAAATTCAGATGCTTGGCAACTGGCATGTACTTATGACGGTTGCGGTGTCTCGGAGTCACTTTTGCGACCTTCAGACAAGCAAAGTCCATGGGGGGAAGCTGGATTCACTTAAGAACTGTGCAGCTGACATCATCGCAGGGATTCGCTTCGCAACTGCGGCAAGAAAGGTCGTAAAAATGGGGGGGAAACTCACTTCATTGTCTTGCTTAGTCATGGGAATTTCGGCCTCAGTTGTGGTCATAAGGTAAGGACTACCTGTGTTCATCTATAATCTGCTTTTATAATTCTTCACAAGGATGGATTGATTTAATATTCTTCCTGTGGCCTGTCGGCCGCGAACCCTTCCAGCAACCGAATCAGAGGAGGAGGGAGCTCCGAGGGGGAAGAGGGAAGGGAGCTGAGAGAGAGAGAGAGAGAGAGACAGACAGACGTCCATCAGTCCTCAGATGGAGTCAACAGCCCCCAGGTCTGGAGGTGGCTGTTGAGGAAAAGGGGGAACAGTTGGGTCTAGTGCCTGATACGTAGAGGTGTAGAAGGCGGAGAGGAGACCAGTGGAAATCTATGGGCCAGTCCTTGGGACGGAAGAGCCACCGCTGCTGGAGAAAGCCCCACCCGAGCTCTGGGGATCAAAGGCAGGGGGCGGTGATGAATAGATGGGGCAGACAACTATTTGTCTCCCTGCCGGAGGGACTTGTCAGCCTGTGGCGAGAGAGGAACTTTTTGCCGGCACTCCTAATAAAGGAATCATTGATTTAAACACAGTGGGTTTCTCCTGTTTGGGGAGCTGGGCCAGAACAATTCTGTTTAAATCGGGAGAGCTGTCCTTTTCCCATCCCCTCCATAACTTTTATGGAAGCAGCCCCTCCCCATTTCAGCCCCATGCCCCCCCCATCGGCTGTATATTTTGGGGTCAAATTGAGGCAGATACCCAAATACGGTGCGGTAGACTCGGCAAGAGTCTGGAGTCATATAGTACCATCACCCGGGGTGGTTCTCGGGTTAACCTTCCTGTGGTTTAGAGTGTTGTGGGGCATCCGACCAGGGTGCCAATGGAAATCCACGAGGCGGTTTAGCACAATAACCGCATGAATAGTGGTGTCAACTCAGGCAGAGGCTTTAAGTTTGTTTGTGGGTTGTGCTTGTTTCTCTCATCGAATGCAAAAGAAAAAAAAGATGCAGTTCTGAAGAAATAAAAAAAACCTGCAGAAGTAGAGTTAAGTGGGATATACATTCTCTCTCTCTCTCTTTCTCTTTCTCTCTCTCTCTCTCTCATCTATATATCTATCTGATCTATATATCTATATCCATCCTCCCACCTATTCATATCCATATCTAATATATATATATATATATATATATATATGTATGTATGTATGTATGTATGTATGTGTGTGTGTATATATATATATATATATATATGTGTGTGTGTGTGTTTTATTTGTGCTGATAAATAAATAAATAAAACACAAATATAACAAAGGCAACAGTAAAAATATTGGGCTTCTGTCGTGATGGACTCTTGTGACGAGCCGATTGACAGATGGTGGAAGCAGTTAGTTTCCTCCCATAATTGGGGCTTACCAGGGGTTGTGACACTAAATATATATATATATATATATATATTCTATTTGTGCTGATAAATAAATAAGGGGAGGCTAGTATAGATCTATTTCAAGCTATTTGAAATATATACCCTTACTGGGATTCGAACCTGTGCTGTATTGCCTCTAAGGCAGATGTGTTAACCACTGAGCCACAGAGCTCGACTCCTTATCAGCCAGCCAGGGTGAAAGGTATCTATTTAGATTTTACAACCCCCGGTATGCCCAAATATGGGAGGAAGATCACTACTTCCATTCTCTGTCCTTCGGCTCGTCACAAGAGACCATCCAGACAGAACCCTACATATATATATATATATATATATATTACTGTTGCCTTTTTGTTACATTTGTTATATTTTTGCTGATAAATAAACAAATAAACAAACAAATAAATAAATAAATGGAAGTAGTGATCTTCCTCCCATATTTGGGCATACCGGGGGTTGTAAAATATCTATCTATCTCTCTATCTCTCTCTCTCTCTCTCTCCCTCCCTCCCTCCCTCCCTCCCTCCCTCCCTCCCTCCCTCCCTCCCTCCCTCCCTCCCTCCCTCCCTCCCTCTCTCTCTCTCTCTCTCTCTCTCTCTCTCTCTCTCTATATATATATATATATATATATGGTTTTTTTTATTTGTGCTGATAAATAAATAAAGGGAGACTAGTATAGATCTATTTCAAGCTACATACAGTATATCTATTGTATATCTAAATGATGTATCCATTCATCCATCTATCCATATCTAATCTATATACAGTATATCTACTTTATATCTAAACAAGGACTGCCTTTAATCCTTTGTGCTGTGCCATCACCAGAAAGCCAAGGTACTCATTGTGTTTCACTTAGCAGTTGCTTCACTTAATGACCAAGTTGCCCACCCCAATTGTGGCCGCTAGCAATAGCAATAGCAGTTAGACTTATATACCGCTTCATAGGGCTTTCAGCCCTCTCTAAGCGGTTTACAGAGTCAGCATATATCGCCCCCACAGTCTGGGTCCTCATTTCACCCACCTCGGAAGGATGGAAGGCTGAGTCAACCTTGAGCCGGTAAGATTAGAACCGCTGAACTGCAGATAACAGTCAGCTGAAGTGGCCTGCAGTACTGCACCCTAACCACTGCGCCACCTCGGCTCTTTTTAAGTGAGGACCACCTATAAATCCTTTGTGCTGTGCAAATAAGTAGTTTAGTAAGGGTGGTTTGGAGAGCTCAATTTTTTATGCTTCTCTTGATGCCGCTGGCGTAGTACTTCCTGGGTTTCACTTAGCGATTGAAGGGCCACGTTGCCGGTCCCAATTGTGGTCACTAAGCAAGGATGGCTTATAAATCCTTTGTGTTGTGCCACCGCCATCAAAACCATCTCCCTCATTGGTTCGTTGTCTCTGGCAGGGGCGGAAGTTTTGTCTGCAGAATTCATTCAAGGACCGAGGAGCGTTCCGCTTGAGGGAGCCCCAGAGTCTTCGGCAGGACCCGCCACGGAGGAAAAGAAACCCCGGCTGAACATGGCCATAAAAGTGAAGAATGGGGACAAAACGGACGCCAAAGAACCAAGTAAGATGATTCAGATACGGAAACCCTGGCTGGATTTTAAAAATGAAAATTTTGCTCCCTTTCCTTCTCATACCTTCTCCTGGTTTTTTTAAAAAAATTCTAATTCAATTCTAATCAAATTTTAATTCTAATTCTAATTCTAATACAATTCTAATTCTAATACAATTCTAATTCTAATATAGTTCTAATTAAAATACAATTCTAATTATAATGATTCTAATTCAATTCTAACTCTAATAATTCTAATTCTGATTCTAATAATTCTAATTCAATTATAATAAAATTTTAATTCTAATTTAATTATAATCATAATACAATTCTAATTCTTACAATTTAATTACTAATACAATTCTAATTCTAATGATTCTAATTCAATTCTAATTTTAATGATTCTAATACAATTTTAATTCTAATACAATTTTAATTCTAATACAATTCTAATTCTAATAATTCTAATACAATTCTAATTCTAATGATTCTAATACAATTTTAATTCTAATACAATTCTAATTCTAATGATTCTAATACAATTTTAATTCTAATACAATTCTAATTCTAATGATTCTAATTCTAATACAATTCTAATTCTAATGATTCTAATTCAATTCTAATTCTAATACAATTCTAATTCTAATGATTCTAATTCAATTCTAATTCCAATAATTCTAATACAATTCTAATTCTAATGATTCTAATACAATTCTAATTCTAATACAATTCTAATTCTAATGATTCTAATACAATTCTAATTCTATTATGATTCTAATTCAATTCTAATAAAATTTTAATTCTAATTTAATTCTAATTATAATACAATTCTAATTCTTACTATTTTAATTCTAATACAATTCTAATTCTAATGATTCTAATTCTAATACAATTCTAATTATGATTCTAATACAATTCTAACTCTAATAATTCTAATTCAATTCTAATTCTGATTCTAATAATTCTAATTCTATTATGATTCTAATTCAATTCTAGTAAAATTTTAATTCTAATTTAATTCTAATTCTAATACAATTCTAATTCTAATGATTCTAATAAAATTCTAATTCTAATGATTCTAATACAATTCTAATAATACAATTCTAATTATAATGATTATAATTTAATTCTGATTCTAATACAATTCTAATTATAATGATTATAATTCAATTCTAACTAATGATTATAATTCAATTCTGATTCTGATTCTAATAATTCTAATTCTAATACAATTCTAATTCTAATAATTCTATTCATGCCTGCCCCCTTGTTTTTGCTTTCCCAGCTCCTTAGATTTATCTACATGGACTCGATCCAGCTGAACAAATCCACCTAGCGTTATCTTGGGTGTTCATGATCAGATTAAAACCAAACATGTTCGCTCCGTCCCTAATATTTTTGTCTCTCCTTGCACAGCTCCAAGGAAAAACATCCACGACGTTTCTTCGGAAAAGCAAAGGACTGAGGCTGCCTCTACAGAAAAGGACATGGTTACTCTGGACGCCCATCGGATGCCCTCCAGAGGGGAAGAGTGTGATTCCCACGCGTTGAACCTGTTGGCCGATTTAGCACTGAGCTCCTATAACTCTCCCTTGGACGGGAACAATCGAAGAGACTTCGTCCGTTTCCGTCCATCCTGGGAACATCGCCTGCCCCGTGGGAAATTTTTGCACAAATCGTCAGATCACGAATATCACAGGGCTACCATGAAACGGAAAAGCGCTTTCCTGCCAGGACAGCCGCCCCGATCGCCCCTTTGGCCCGCCAAGGATAAGGACGGGCCTTTGAACGCTAAGGACCGAAGCGGCATGAATCCCGTCAAAAAGAAAAAGGCGAGGATCAACCTCGCCAAAACTTCTCTGGCCCTTCCAAACGAGACCGGGGATCTGTCAGACTCGAGCGTCATCATTTCCTTAGAGCACTCGTACGCCTCTCCCATCTCCGAGACGCCCCCAAAAGCAACGCCGCATTCTCCCAACTCGAACGGGGTGAAGCAGGATAAACCGGGTCCATTGGTTGGAAAAGTGCTTCCTTTCCAGCACCAGCAGAATTGGTGCCGACCGGACAAGCCAGTTACGAACCATTTATCGCCCGCTCGCTCTACCATCCTGGCCAACCGGCTGAAGGAGGAGTTCGCCACCAGTCGGCAAGTGACATCTTGTGACAAAACGGTCCAAGTTACTCTCCAGTGGGAGGCGAAATATGTCTTTGACTTGGATAGCAAATATACAAATGATTCCTTAGAAAAAACCATCATACGGGCGGTACACGGGTAAGTGAGGCTCTCATAAACTAAATACTGGTGTGGTTTGGGAATAAAATGAGTTTATTTTTTGGGTTCAAAATCAGATTCTGGTTGTTTCCCAAAATTGTTCTGACTGAGGCTTTCCCAAAAAGCATAAATTAAAGTCCTGGTCCTGATAAAGCCCCTTTTATTAAACAAATGTGAATTCCTCTCATTCATATTCAGCAAAGGCCTGGCAAACAATCTTTCAAAAGAGTATTTATGACCACAGACCTTATCTAGCTTGGAAAGCTGCCATGTAAATATTGTCCAAATGAGGTGCTGTGCAAGGAAAGGCTGGGCACAGAGTCTCTGGGATTCACGGACAGATCTTCACACTCCTGAAACGAATCTAACAACTGAACGAATGAATTGTTTCCTGCAAACTCCACTCCCCGTTCGTTCCTCTTTTGTTTCCTATGGGAGGGGCCAATCCCCGTCCACCTGACACTTTACTCCCAAGTCGACCCTGATTTCTGAGCTGTTCTTTTCTTCTGGCAACTCTGCGCATGCGCACTGGGAAAAGGCTCCCCCTGTTCCTCTGCCTCACTGCTGTCTAGCTCCGGAGGCACCTGATCATGGCCCTCTCTGCCTCTGACGCAGAGCCCTCCTCCAAGCCTTCCCCAGCCTCCAGGACTGGCCCATGTTCCCCTCCCCCCCAACCCACAACACAAATCAATTTTGGAATTGAACTGATGGATCTGGAATTTTGTTTGACCGGTTAGCCAAAACTTTGATCCGGCAAACACTTCCAGCTGTAAAGATGCCAATTCTTTGTTGGCATTTTCTAACAAGAATCAACTGCAAAATCGGCTTGCTACAGGTAGTCCTCGACTTACAACGATTCATTTAGTGACTGGTTACAACCGCACTGAAAAAAAAAGATTTATGGCTATTTTTCCCACTTAACAACCGTTGCAGCATCCCCGTGATCACGGGATCAAAATTCAGACACTCAGCAACTGACACATATTTATGACGGTTGTAGTGTCCTGGGGTCATGTGGCCCTCTTTTACGACCTTCTGACAGACAAAGTTATTGGGGAAGCCAGATTCACTTAAGAACTGTGTTACTAACTTCACAACTAAAGAGATTTGCTTAACACCTGCGGCAAGAAAAGGTCATAATTAAAAACTGCCTTGCTTGGCAATGGAAATGTGGTCGTAAGTCGAGGACTGCCTGTGTACTATGGGTGGAAAGTGAGAGATATCGACGGACATGACTGCTGGTCGAAAATAAGTCCATTTTTTTGCCTGCCGTGGGAGATTCTCTCAAAAGTTTTGCTGAAGTGAAGATATACTATGTCTGCAGCATTCCCTGGCTCTACTAAGCTAGTAATTGAGTTGAAAGCAATAAGATTACTCTAGTAGAGGGGTGTCAAACTCAATTTCACTGAGGGCCGCATCAGGGCTTTGGTTGATCTTGGGGAGCATAGCCGACTGGGTGGATATGACCAACTAGGTGGGCGTGGTCAGCTTGATGCCACTCACTGGGCATGGCCAACTGGGTGGGGGTGGCCAGCTTGACACCACCCACCAAACTGCTGGCATGTTTCCTCTTCCCACTGGGTAGACCTGGCTGAAGCCACATTGGCCCGATTTTTCCTCTTCGCATTGGGTAGACCGGGCCCTGCCAGAGAGCACACAGTGTGACTATTTTGAGACAACCCAAGAGCAAAATACAGTAAACAGGTTTGTCTTTCAAATAGTTTATCTACAAGGAGTATGTATGTATGTGTGTGTGTGTGTGTGTGTGTGTGTGTGTGTGTGTGTGTATATATATATATATATATATATATATATATATATATATATATATATATATATATATATACATATATACATACATACATACATACATACATACATACATACATACATACACACACACACACACACACACACACACATATATATATATATATATATACATACATACACATACTAGACAAAGCCAGGCAATCAATCATCAACTACAGCATGGAAGCACACACGGAAACAGAGATATGTCCCAATATGGGTTGTCTTATAATACAGCCTATCAAAGTGGTAAAGAGTCAAATAACTTTGCTAACTCATTACTACCATTGTATCATCATTAGAGTATTACAGCATTACAGCAGCTGGTCCGCTATTAAATCATCATTACCTTGACAGGCTGATGAGACACGGGCCGGCCCCTCATATTTTCCAACACGGCCCCGTGGGCTGGATCTGGCCCGTGGGCCTTGCATTTGATACTCCTGGTCTAGTACAATTGGTTTGCGCTGAATAAACTGAATAAAAGAGTTGGAAGGGATCTTATGAGGTCTTCTAGTCCAGCCCCCTGCTCAAGCAGGTGGACCCTACACAACTTGTTATAAACCTCCAGGGTTGGAAACAGCCACAACTTCTGGAGGCAAGCCATTCCACCGGTTCACTGTTCTCGCGGTCGAGAAATTCTTGCCGAGTTCCAGGTTGCTTCTCTCCTCGATTTGTTTTCCGACTCTCGCGGGCCCCCGGTTGCGAAGCCGAGCGACGAGCACGTTTAAAACCGCAAACCCAATTCCCGCTTTCCTTTCTCCAGGCCCTGGGACGGAAGCCTCTCGGACGACCTGGAAGAGATGAAGCTCATCCTCCATATGTGGGTGGCGCTGTTTTACGGCAAACCGGCCCCAACCCTGACGGTACGAAAAGTGGTGGAGCACCGGAACCCGGCCAAGTACGTCTCCCTGAACAGCCTGGTGGAGCCCTTGGAGTTCCTTGGGGATGGTGGCGAGCCTTATGTGCTGGAGGAACGCCTCGCGGCTTCTCTCCCCAAAACTGTCCAGAGACCTGCCGAAGGAGGGGAAGTCGGATCGGTTTCTCCTCCCGAGAAGCTACTCCCGGGCAGCGAACTGTCCGCCACCAACTCCTTAGAGGACGAGAGTCCTCTGACAGAACTTGAAGCAACAAAGGACCTGCCTGAGAAGGAAGGACCGTCTCCTCCTCCAAAGTCCATTGACGAGGTAAGGTTTTGGTGGGCCCCGTAGAGGCAATGGACGCCTCCTGTTCAAGGGATGCTGGTTGGCCCCAATGGGGGAGGGAAGATTGGCAGATCACAGTTGAATCGTGGGGTCCGTGGTTGATCTCTGAGCTGGTTTCCTTGCAGATGTCTCGTGACCCAACTAGATAATGTCGTCAGGGCTAAGAGGGTATTGGCTTTATGGAGTGGAGGTAAAGGAGAAGGGGAGGAAGAAGAGGAGGAAGGAAGGGGCAGGAGGAGGAGGAGAAAGAAGAGAAGGAGAAAGGAAGGGGAAGAGGAGAAAGGAAGTGGAAGAGGAAGAGAGGAAGTGGAGGAGAAAGAATGGGGGAGGAGGCAGAGGGGGGAGGAGGAAAAGGGGGGAGGAGAGGTGGAGGAAGGGGGAGGAGGGGGAGAAAGAGGAGATGGAGAAAGGAAGGAGAGGAGGAGAAAGGAAGGGGAGGAGGCAGAGCAGAGAAGGAGGAGAAAAGAGGGGGAGGAAGAGAAAATGGGGAGGAGGAAAGGAGAGGAAGGGGAGGAGGAAGAGAAGGGGAAAGGAAGGGGGAAGAGGAGAAAGAAGAAGAAAGGAAGGGGGAGGAGGAAAAATGAAGGAGGAGGAGGAAGGAAGGGTGGAGGAAGGGGAGGAGGAAGAGAAAGGAAGGGAGAAGAGGGAGGAGGAAGAGAAGGAGAAAGGAAGGGGAGGAAGAGAAAAGGGAGGAGGAGGAAAAAACAGTAGAGGAAAGGGAGGAGCAAGAGGAGAAGGAGAAAGGAAGGGGAAGGGGAAGAAGAGAAAGGATGGGGAGGAGGAAGAGGGGGGAGGAGAGGTGGAGGAAGGGGAGGAGGAAGAGGAGAAGGAGAAAGGAAGGGGAAGAAAAGAAAGAGAGGAGGAAGAGGAGGAGAAAGGATGGGGAGGAGGCAGAGGCAGTGGAGGAAAGGGAGGAAAAAGGAGAAAGGAAGGGGGGAGGAAGGAGGAGAAAAGAGGGAGGGGGAAGAGGAGTAGGAGAGAGGAGGCAGAGGAGGAGGAAAAAGGAGGGAGGGATTCCAGTCCTAATTATGGTCGTAAGTCGAGTCCTACCACTATGTTCCTATGCTAGCATAACTTGTGGCTTTAAAATACCCGTAGAGATTTTTTGCTAAACTCCTTTGTCCGTCTGCAAATCTGAAAGGTGGATTATTTTTCTTCCAGGCGGTCGAAGCAGAGCCCAAGGAACAAACCTCACTTCACCCTGTGCTCCCTGTTGAAACCCCGCCTGGGTCTGACGAACGTGGGAACCCTCCGATCTCTCAAACCAAGACGGACAGAAGTCAAGAGACAATGTTGGTTGAAACTCCACAAAATGAGGCATCCGTGCCTTCGGGACCTCCGGAGGGTACAAGAAACCAAGAGCCTGATGCAAGCACCAAAGTTGCCATTGCGGTACCAAATAGGGGATCTGACATTGGGTCTTCTTCTTCAGAAGAAGTGAAGAAGGACAACCTGCCAGTTGGTGGTCCCAACCCAGGAACGTTGAAAGGAGAGGGGTTGAAAGCAGATGTGGAGTCTCGGGAGCCCAGTAATCCAGGAAACGGAGTGGGAAACCAGCCCAGACTCCGTACGGAGGAGCGAGATGGAGAAAGCGTGGACTTGGGATCCGTTGATCTGTGGCTCTCCAAAAGCAACGAAGATGACATGGAAGTCCGAGATATGGATCTGGTTTCAGAGGATGAGGAAGATCCTCTGCAGAGCGGTGAGACAGGAAGAGAAGAAACAGATGGTATGATTGATGACAAGTCATCTGAACAAGGTCCTCTCCCATCTAGGGCATCATCCCCAGATGCCTCGCCTGGGCATCCGACAGAATTCCCGAGTGTCCAAGAAGCTGAGGTACGACTGTCCTCAAGTTCGGTCCCTCAGCAGAAGATCTCGGGCCATCCAGTGACTGTTGATGAAAAGATGGTTGGATCAACCACAAGCTCTGTATCTCCAAGTCAAATGGGGTTGATGAATACAGTCCCTCAGCAGAAGATCTCGGGCCATCCAGTGACTATTGATGAAAAGATGGTTGGATCAACCACAAGCTCTGTATCTCCAAGTCAAATGGGGTTGATGGATACGGTCCCTCAGCAGAAGATCTCAGGCCATCCAGTGATTGTTGATGAAAAGATGATTGGATCAACCGCAAGCTCTGTATCTCCAAGTCAAATGGGGTTGATGGATACGGTCCCTCAGCAGAAGATCTCGGGCCATCCAGTGACTGTTGATGAAAAGATGGCTGGATCAACCTCAAGCTCTGTATCTCCAAGTCAAATGGGGTTGATGGATACGGTCCCTCAGCAGAAGATCTCGGGCCATCCAGTAACTGTTGATGAAAAGATGGTTGGATCAACCTCAAGTTCTGTATCTCCAAGTCAAATGGGGTTGATGGATACAGTCCCTCAGCAGAAGATCTCGGGCCATCCAGTGACTGTTGATGAAAAGATGGTTGGATCAACCACAAGCTCTGTATCTCCAAGTCAAATGGGGTTGATGGATACAGTCCCTCAGCAGAAGATCTCGTGCCATCCAGTGACTATTGATGAAAAGATGATTGGATCAACCGCAAGCTCTGTATCTCCAAGTCAAATGGGGTTGATGGATACGGTCCCTCAGCAGAAGATCTCAGGCCATCCAGTGACTGTTAATGAAAAGATGGTTGGATCAACCTCAAATTCTGTATCTCCAAGTCAAATGCAGTTGATGGATACGGTCCCTCAGCAGAAGATCTCGGGCCATCCAGTGACTGTTAATGAAAAGATGGTTGTATCAACCTCAAGTTCTGTATCTCCAAGTGAAATGGGGTTGATGGATACGGTCCCTCAGCAGAAGATCTCGGGCCATCCAGTGACTGTTGATGAAAAGATGGTTGGATCAACCTCAAGTTCTGTATCTCCAAGTCAAATGGGGTTGATGGATACGGTCCCTCAGCAGGAGATCTCGGGCCATCCAGTGACTGTTGATGAAAAGATGGCTGGATCAACCTCAAGTTCTGTATCTCCAAACCAAATGGGGTTGATGGATAAGGTCCCTCAGCAGAAGATCTCATCCAATCCAGTGACTGTTGATGAAAAGATGGTTGGATCAACCTCAAGTTCTGTATCTCCAAGTCAAATGAGATTGATGGATACAGTCCCTCAGCAGAAGATCTCGGGCCATCCAGTGACTGTTGATGAAAAGATGGTTGGATCAACCTCAAGTTCTGTATCTCCAAACCAAATGGGGTTGATGGATACGGTCCCTCAGCAGAAGATCTCATCCAATCCAGTTACTGTTGATGAAAAGATGGTTGGATCAACCTCAAGTTCTGTATCTCCAAGTCAAATGAGGTTGATGGATACGGTCCCTCAGCAGAAGATCTCGGGCCATCCAGTGACTGTTGATGAAAAGATGGTTGGATCAACCTCAAGTTCTGTATCTCCAAGTCAAATGGGGTTGATGGATACGGTCCCTCAGCAGGATATCTCGGGCCATCCAGTGACTGTTGATGAAAAGATGGCTGGATCAACCTCAAGTTCTGTATCTCCAAACCAAATGGGGTTGATGGATAAGGTCCCTCAGCAGAAGATCTCATCCAATCCAGTTACTGTTGATGAAAAGATGGTTGGATCAACCTCAAGTTCTGTATCTCCAAGTCAAATGAGATTGATGGATACAGTCCCTCAGCAGAAGATCTTGGGCCATCCAGTGACTGTTGATGAAAAGATGGTTGGATCAACCTCAAGTTCTGTATCTCCAAGTCAAATGAGGTTGATCGATACGGTCCCTCAGCAGGAGATCTCGGGCCATCCAGTGACTGTTGATGAAAAGATGGCTGGATCAACCTCCAGCTCTGTATCTCCAAGTCAAATGGGGTTGATGGATACGGTCCCTCAGCAGGAGACCTCGTGCCATCCAGTGACTGTTGATAAAAAGATGGTTGCATCAGCCACGGATCCCACGTCTCCAAAACAGACAGACGAGGTGGAGAACTCGTGCGACGAAGCTATCTTAGCCGATTCAGCATCCACCGAAGCTTCCAGAGACTTCCCAAATGCTCGAACAACTCCAGAGAGAGCCTTACAAAGTCCACAAGAATCGGCAGAATGTCCTAGGGTTCCTAACCAAGTTGATATGGTTGACCTTCCCTCAGTTTCTCAGGAAGACAGTGGGATCCATTCGCCCTGTCTGCCTTCATGGCAGCCTAGCCCTGTCCATCAAGGAGCATCTGATGAAGAACCACCAAGGATCCCGGAAGACCGTCCTGATAACCACCTGTATCCCTTTTTTCAAAATTCGATGGGTTTGATTGAAGATATTTCTCAGGACAGTACAGACTTCACGGATTCAGCTGTGCAGCTTTGCGAACCAAACGACAACTTGTGTGTGAACCTGTGTGTACCAAACAGTGTATCAACTCGGCAGGAATCGGTGGAAAACCAAGATAGATCTGTTGCATTTGCTCAATGTCTTCCGCTCGCCAAAGAAATGGATCTGGTTGAAAGTCCTGAAGGAGACCATCCAGCTAGTCCTGTCCATCAGGAAATTTCCGATGAAGCTGCAACATTGCAGGACGATTCTGGGGCCCAGCTGGATTTTCTTGAGGGTTCTTCCATTCCCCAACAAAAGGATTGTCAAGTTTCCCAACATCACCCAACAGACGATGTTTTGGGGCCAGTTAATGAACAGCTTGCAGAGTTCGATTCGGTCACTCAGGAGGAACAGAAGATCAATCAGGGAGAAAAAATCCGGGTGGATTCTCAGCCCGCAACAGAATACCCGAGCTTGGAGTCACCTGCTGCGGAATCAGAGATGTCCTTCAAGAGCGAAACGCGTTTGGATCAAGAGAATCTTGGAGACTCTTCTGCAAGAGAAGAAGAAGAAGCGGTCCCCATTGATGGCATTGAAAAACCAACTGCTAACAGGACCGCTGTAGCTGAAGAGGTCCACGTTTTAATGAATGAATTGGTAGACACGGTGTGTGCCAGGGTAGCTCAGAGTGAAGAAATGAGGGCTCCAAAGAGCTTCGGTTGGATTGATTCAGCCCTGCTGGAGTGCGTGACACCCGCCGTGAGTGATGACGAGGGTTGCCCATCTGGTCAGCAGTCCCATGCAGATGTAAAATGGGCTGAGGGACGTTTAGAAGAGAGTTCCAGCTTTGATGACCAAGAAGAAGACTTACAAGAAGGACGAGGAGAGTCATGTTCCCCATTGAACGAGAACACGATGTCCGATCCAGGAGATGTTTCTGAAAAAGGAAATGATGCTACCTCAGCTGCCACGGGGATCTTCTCAAGTGGTGGGACAAGTCAAGCAGAGCTCGACACAACCAGCCCAAAAAGCAAATGTTCATGGCTCGAAACTATTGAGTCACCAGATGACTACAGTGCAAACGTGGATGACTACGACGTGTCTACTTTGGAGAAAGTTGGGCAGACAGAGGCTAGTCCAGAAGAACCTATCTGCAACAGAGAAGATTGTTCTAGAGGAGAGAATGTGGGCAACTCATCCTTTGTCCAAGCAAAACGTCAGGAGGACTCTTTGGCAGAAGAACCTGGTTCTTTGGTTGACCGAGATTCAAATGAAGTTCCAGAGGATCGTGAAGAAGAAGCCAAAGAAGAAGCAAAGGGGTGCATGGGAAAACCTGAAGACCCTCTACCTGATGAAAGGACAGAGATGTCCATCAGTTCTTCAAGCACAGACACAGACTCGGAAGATGAATCTCGGATGGTGGACGGTGGCCGAGATCCCTGTGTAGATTGGTATACCACAAGAACATTTGAGAGTTGGTATCAACCAAGACTCAGGGCCTCCCCGAGCGTTGAATCCGAGTTAACCCCTAGTTCAGTTCCTGGGAACGAGACTTGTAAAGATGGAGATTGGGTGTCCTCGGAAGCTAGTCAGAAGACGTCAGATGCCGGGTCCATGAAACGCAACGTTCCTTTGGGTTTAAAAAAAGGTTGCTTGTGGTCTGGTGACATGGACCGTAAGCCTCAGCCCTTCAAGGATTATATCAATTTCTCTGTCACCAAGAAGCACAAGGAGAAAAGCAGGACTTTCCACTCATTCTCCAAAGAGCACCACCCTTTTCCCAGAGATTTGGGGTCCATCAACTCCTGGAGCAAGAACTGGGGTCTTCTGAATGACCCGATTCAGAACATTTTAGAGGTGGAGTCCTTGCGGTTCCACTGCAGGATCCAGGCGCTCCTGAAAAGATCGCAACGTTCTACCTCCCGCGTTCTTCCCAGCAAGAAGGTCCCATCACAAGGGATAGCAGAAGGGTTGTCGCCGGGAACGGTCTCAGAAGGGACAATTGCTAGGTTTCCCACCAGGAGCAAAAGTCCACTACTGGTCACTGTCGTCAACCCAAATCTGCGGACTAGGTGCCGAAACGATGACCAGTTTCCAGCCAGCCTGCATCCCTTTGCCCCAGCCACTGCGTCGAGGAGCCGAGGTGGACTCGGTCCGAAGTATCCCTTCCCTTCTTCGCATCTCCAGAAACTGACCCACCCTACGCGGAACAGTTTTTCCCGGGATATCTCGTCCGTACTCGAAGAGTTTGCCGAGTTCAGCAGGGTGATGACCTTGGAGAGCTCACGGACGCGCACCCTGGATAGAGACCCCACAGCTACCTCAGAAAAGGCGAGCAAAGTACGGTATCCACCTCGACCTCCCGCGCCGCTCGTCTATGAGGATCTTCTCACCGAGCTGCGCAACGCACTACATTTCCAGCTGACAAATGTGGCCCAGGAAGCGTGCCGGAAACCCTTCTCGTTCTACTTGATGGAAACGGAAGACGACCCATTCTTCGGGAGAGTAAAGGTAGGATTTGAGGGTGTTTGTGTGGAAGGGGAGGGGTCTCGGGGTCCCTGGGAGGAAGAGGGCTGCTTCAGAATGGTTGCGGCATGGTTGAAAGGATGGGTCACTCGGGATTGCTGTCATGTTAGAGTTTCTCAAACATGTCCCTTGAAGATGGATGGACTACAACTCGCAGAATTCCTCAGCCAACATTTGTAAATTCCAACGTGCAAAATTTCAAGCTAGCATTGCTGGACAGGAGGCTGGGGAATTCTGGGAGTTGAAGTCCACCCGCCTTAAAGCATGCTGGCTGGGGAATTCTGGGAGTTGAAGTCCGCCCGCCTTAAAGCATGCTGGCTGGGGAATTCTGGGAGTTGAAGTCCGCCCGCCTTAAAGCATGTTGGCTGGGGAATTCTGGGAGTTGAAGTCCACCCATCTCAAAGCATGGTGGCTGGACTTCATCTCCCACAATTCCCGAGCCTCCTGGCTGAGGAATTCTGGGAGTTGAAGTCCAGCAATGCTAGCTTGAAATTCTGCAAGCTGGAATTTACAAATGCTGGCTGAGGAATTCTGGGAGTTGTAGTCCACCCATCTTGAAAGAGGCTGGCTGGGGAATTCTGGGAGTTGAAGTCTGCGTGTCTTAAAGCATGCTGGCTGAGGAATTCTGGGAGTTGGAGTCTACCCATACTAGAGTTGCCATGGTTGAGAAACACTGCCATAAAACTATCATTTCCAAACAAGAAGCTAATTTCTCTGTTGTTTATCTTCTGCCTTTCCGTCCCTTCATTTATTAGGAGGCATCAAAAGGCATTTGAGTTCTTTGGATACGCATAATATGCTCTGGTTGTTGGTGTGTGTGTGTGTTCAAAATATATATTGAATATTTTAAGAGAAAAATGTAAACAGAAAAAGGAGAGAAAAGATAAAGGAGGAAAAAAATAGAAACAGGTGAATAAACAAGAGATTTAGAGGTATCACAAAAGTTGTACTTCAGTAAATGATAAGGCAGGACTAGAATTCCCCATCTCCTGGTTTCTGCACCAGTACCTTAACCAGGAAGAATACACAAATCTCCCCTCGTTTGTCTCTTGCACAAACGAGATTTGCATTGGACTGTATCGATGCAGATGACACGAAATGGGGCAAAAACAAGAGGGGTGGCTATTGTGTTGTGTGTTTGTGGGTGTGGCTGACCATAGTTGCAGCTGGTGTTTTTTCATGGATGGTTTTTTTTCCCCACCTTCCAGAATTTGCTGAGGAAGGGAGGCCACTCCGAAGTGGACCTACTGCACTTCTGCAAAGGAAGCGGCGTGGAGACCGAGAACCTCTTGGTCATCGTTCGAAACGAGGACATTTGCTCACACATCCACAAAGTAGGTTCCAAACTTGCTTTCGGCTCTTTCTGGGAATTAATTCTCAGCCCTTTATCACCAACGGAGCCGGATTTCTGTCTTTTTGAAGTCCTCTTGGGGGAACGTAATAGATCAGGGGTGTCAAACTCAATTTCATTGAGGGCCACATCAGGGGAGCCAGGGAGGTGTGTCTGACGGTGGGCGTGGCCAGCTTGACATCACTCACTGGGTGTGGCCAACTGGGTAGGTGTGGCTGACTGGATGGGCGTGGCCAGCTTGATACCACTCATGGTGTGGCTGACTGGGTGGGCGTGGCCAGCTTGATACCACTCATGGTGTGGCTGACTGGGTGGGCGTGGCCAGCTTGATACCACTCATGGTGTGGCTGACCGGGTGGGCATGGCCAGCTCAACACCACTTACTGGGTGTTTTCTGACTGGGTGGGTGTAGCTGACTGGGTGGGCATGGCCAGCTTGACACCACTCACTGGGTGTGGCTGATTGGGTGGGTGTGGCCAGCTTGACACCACTCACTGGGTGTGGTTGACTGGGTGGGTGTGGCCAGCTTGACACTACTCGGTGTGGCTGACTGAGTGGGCGTTGCCAGCTCAACACAACACTGGGTGTGACCAACTGGGTGGGCGTGGCTGACTGGGTGGGCGTGACCATCTTGACACAACTCAGTGGGTGTGGCCAACGCCAGTCCCCAAACTGCTGGCATGTTTCTCTTCGCATTGGGTAGACCGGGCCAAAGCTATGCAGGCCGGGCCTTTATAGTTTCCAGGACGGCCCCTCCCTGGGTTGAATCTGGCCACATTGTGGGCCAGATTCGGCCCCCGGGCCTTCTGCTTGACCCCACTATTATAGATAATGGAATTACACAATGGAAAGGGACCTTGGAGGTCTTCTTGCCCAACCCACTGCCCAGGCAGGGGACTCTTCACCATTTCAGACAGGCGGTGGTCCCGTCTCTTCTTAAAAACCTCTAGTGACGAAGCACCCACCCAACCTCTGGTGGCAAGCTGTTCCACTGGTTAATTGTCCTCACCCTTAGGGAAGTTGCTCCTTAATTCCAGCTTGCTTCTCTCCTTGATTAGTTTCCACCCATTGCTTCTTGTCCTGCCCTCGGGTGCCTTGGAGAATAGTTTGACTCTCTCTTCTTTGGGGCAGCCCCTCAAGGAGACTGTTATCATGTGACACACACAAACACACACACACTCCTTTTCACTAGACTAGACACAACCCAATTCCAGTCAGCCACACCCAGTAAATGGTGTTGAACTGGCCACGCACACCCAGTCAGCCACACCGTGAGTGGTATCAAGCTGGCCACGCCCATCCAGTCAGCCAGTTGCCTTTGAGGCTGTGAGCACCAGTACTGCGCTCCTTCCTTATTTTCCCTCTCTCTGCCGCTTCCACAGGTCCCATCTTTGCTGCGTCTCAAACGCTGCCCCAACGTGACTTTTGCTGGGGTGGACAGCCCCGAAGACCCCCTGGACCACACCTACCAGGAGCTGTTCCACAGCGGAGGCTTTGTGGTGTCCGACGACAACGTCCTGGAAGGGATGAGCGTGGGTGAGTCTGCCTGCCTGCCTGGGGAGTTACGGGAGCGGGCGTCCACCCGTCTTAAAGGAGCCAAGGCTGAGAGGGAGGGGACTAACGGCAGGGGGGCGTGTTCTTCTCTCCAGGGGAGCTGAAGGACGTGATTAAAACCCTGGAGAAACTCAACAGTCATGGGAGATGGAAGTGGCTCCTTCACTACCGAGAATCCAAGAAGCTGAAGAAAGACGCCAGGTGAGATCCATCAGAATACTGCTGGAAGGGAGCTTGGAGGTCTTCTAGTCCAACCCCCTGCTCAAGCAGGAGACCCTATGCCAGATTTCTACCTCCCCAAGAACCTTCTCTTTGGTCTCAGCTTTGCTTCCCAATTGGTTCGGACCCAACTGTACCAATTCTATATATTCGTTTAACAAGCCCATCTGCAGCATAAGGCCACCCTCAAATGGGTGCAGAAATGCACCACAAATTGACTTACTGTATTTTTCGGAGTATAAGACGCACCTTTCCCTCCCCCCAAAAAAGAGGGTGGAAATCTAGGTGCGTCTTATACTCTGAATGCAGCATTTTTTTAGCCTCCCGAAACCCCCCCCCCTTTGCAAAAATGGACGTGCAGAGGGTTTGGGAGGCTTGCAAAGTGCTGCTGGGGGCTGGGGAGGGCAAAAACGAGCGAAAAATTGGCTTTTTTGCTTGTTTCTGCCCCCCCCAGCCCCGAGAAGCACTCTACAAGCCTCCTAAACCCTCTGCATGCCCTCCCCTTTTTTTGCAAAAAATGGCCTGTTTTTGCAAAAAAGGACCATTGTTTGCTCGTCTCCCCCCCCCGCTCCCCGGCATGCCTCCCCTTTTTTCTTTTTTGTGCCAAAAATGAGGTGTGCAGAGTTTTTGGGAGGTCTGCAGAGGACTCTTTTTTTAAAATTTACCTCTTCAAAATCAGGGTGCATCTTATACTTCGGTGTGTCTTATAGTCCGAAAAATACGGTATGTGTGGACGACACATTTTCTTCGTGGTATTTTCGTAGGATATATCAACGGTGTTTGAAAATAAGTCCATTTTTCGGCCTGTCGTGGCAAATTCTGTCAAAGGGAAGATATACTATTTCTGCAGCATTCCCTGGCTCTACTAAGTTAGTAGTTGAGTTGAAAGCGATAAGATTAGTCTAATACAATTTGTGCTGTAAATAGAGTAATAGAGTTGGAAAGGACCTTAAGAGGTCTTCTAGTCCAGCCCCTTGCTCAAGCAGGTGGACCCTATTCCACTTCAGACCGAGGGCTGTCCCAGTCTTTTCTTACAAACTTCCAGTGATGGAGCTACCCACAACTTCTGGAGGCAAGTCGTTCCACTAATTGGACAATCAATGGACGTATCGATGACCAATATCGCGATTTTTTTTTCCAAGGGGGAAAATGGGCTGTATTGAACTGGCCAGAGACGGACGGGGGACTTCCCAGCGGCCCGGGGGATCACCTCTTGGCCTTCTTTCTTCCCGCAGGGGGGATCTTGCCGCATACGCCAAGGAATCGGTCCTAAAATCCTGCCAGGTGGCCAACATGACGGAGGTCCTGCACTACCACAAGTGTGACTCCCGGTCCTGCACGAGATTCGAACGCTTCAACTGCCTCTTGAACTTGCAAATTCAACACATCACCAAGAGATTTGGCGTATTTCTCACAGGTAACTGCACCCTCCTTCCTGTCCCCCCCCCCCCAAAAAAAAGTAGAGTGGCCCGAGGAAGGACTCTGAAGGCATTTCCCCCCCCCCCCAGTGTGCCAATCCTCATTCCAGAACTGTTCCATTTGCAGAATAGCAATAGCAATAGCAGTTAGACTTATATACCGCTTCATAGGGCTTTCAGCCCTCTCTAAGCGGTTTACAGAGTCAGCATATCGCCCCCAACAACAATCCGGGTCCTCATTTTACCCACCTCGGAAGGATGGAAGGCTGAGTCAACCCTGAGCCGGTGAGATTTGAACAGCCGAACTGCAGAACTGCAGTCAGCTGAAGTGGCCTGCAGTACTGCACCCTAACCACTGCGCCACCTCGGCTCTTATCCAAGGTAGTCCTCGACTTACGACCATGCTTGAGCCCAAAACGTCCATCACTAAGCGAGACGTTTGTTGAGTTTCCCCCCATTTCATTATCTTTCTCGCCATAGTGGTTAAGCTTGGCTCCTCCCCCTGTTGACACAAACACCAGGTCGTAAGTCAAGTTGATTATAAATGGTCACTTCAAATAGTCACTAAGCGAGTTGGCCTTCTCTTAAGTCTATTGTAACGTCGAACGGTTCCTAAGTGATTGGTCGGAAGTGGAGGAACGACCTTTATCTAATTTGTGGGTGGGGCTAGATTCAGTGTATAAGACGCACCCAAATTTTCACCCTCTTTTAAGGGGGAAAAAGGGGCGTCTTATACTCTGAAAAATACGGTAATCTCATTTTTCACCAACTCCCTTTTTTCATCTTGGCAGAAAGTGCCAGCGCCAGCCGGGAAGCCTTGGAGGACAAAGGCATTTTCAGCCTGAACATCACCGACTTCATCACAACTGTGCAAGGCATGGTGGCGCCATCCGGACGCGGATTCTGGTAAGGAGGACAGCGGCCGGATCGAGTCCTCCGGGATTGGGCGGCCTATAAATCCATTAAATAATAATAATAAAAACCGGGAATTGAAGAGAGTTGCGATAGTAGATTTTGGAAAACGACATTGGGATCAAAGCGCTTTTATTTCTTTTCTTTTTCTTTTTATATATGTGTGTGTGTGTGTGTGTATATATATGTATATGTATGTATGTATGTATGTGTGTGTGTGTGTATATATATATATATATATATATATATATATATATATATATATATATATATATATATATATATATATATATATATATGTACACACACACACACACACACACACACGTATGTATGTATGTATGTACACACATATATATATTAGATTTTTCACAACCCCTGGTAAGCCCCAATTATGGGAGGAAGCTAACTGCTTCCATCATCTGTCAATCGGCTCGTCACAAGAGTCCATCATGACAGAAACCCAATATTCGAATCCCAGTAAGGGTATGGCTAGTTGATGAGAGCTAAATAGCTTGAAATAGATCTATACTAGTCTCCCTTTATTTATTTATCAGCACAAAAAAAAACATATATACACACACACATGATGATGATAGACAGACAGACAGACAGACAGACAGACAGACAGATACATAGATACATAGATGTTATATTTGTGCTGATAAATAAATAAAGGGAGACTAGCATAGATCTATTTCAAGCTATTTAGTTCTCATCAACTAGCCATACCCTTCCTGGGATTCGAACCTGTGCTGTATTGCCTCTTAGGCAGATGTGTTAACCATTGAGCCACAGAGCTCGACTCCTTATCAGCCAGCCAGGGTGAAAGGTATCTATTTAGATTTTACAACCCCCGGTATGCCCAAATATGGGAGGAAGATCACTACTTCCATTCTCCATATATACATATATACATATATACACACACACACACACACACACACACACACACACATATATATATATATATATATAATGTTTTATCAAGGGGAATAAAAGACAAAAGAGAAGGAAAAAAGAAAGAAAAAGCATACATCCAACGATAACAGTAGCGAAAGTTGTGTACAAAACAACAAGAAAAAAACATGATCCGAACATCTAATGTTAAATAAATAAAAATATATAATTGGATGCTGGGGAAAAAAATTAAAAGCTGAAAAACCCTGATAAATTTTGCTTCCCTCAGCAAATAGTTGTCAACTTTCTGTCTAATCGGAAGCACTTTTGTTTCAAATGTTTTGTTTTATATTTATTATTTGGTGATAATTATTTGGAGTTGTGCAGTGGCCTACAGGTGGCGCTGTCGCCTCACAATCAGGGGAGGCTGTTGGGTTTCATCCTAGGTAGAGGCAGATATTTCTCTCTCTGGGCACAATGAGAAAGTATCTGCTGGACAAAACTCCGCATTGGCAACAGGAAAGGCAGCTGGCCAGGAAACACTCAGCTTCATTCTGTTGCCCAGAGTCCACCCCTCAAGGGATTATGGGGTCATTAAAAGATGATTTGATTATAATTATTTAATATTTTTCCATCTCATAATGGGAACAACTTTTCGGAGGCCGTGTTGCTCTGGAAATGATTTTTTTTTTTCACGGAAGAAAGGGGCGGAAACGCTTTCTCGACTTACAACCGTTCATTTCATGACTGTTCATAGTTACAACGGCACTGAAAAACGTGACTTAGGGCCGTTTGTTTACACTTAACGACCATCGTACCATCTCTACAATTGGAGCTTGGCCACCAATTCATATTTATGATGGTTGCAATATCCTTAGGTTACGTGATCCCCTTTTTGCAACCTTCCGACGAGCCAAGTTAATGGGGAGGGAGCCATGGTGTAGGGTCTCCTGCTTGGGTGGAGGGGGTTGGACTAGATGACCTACAAGGTCCCTTCCAACTGTAATCTAAACCAACTCTAATCTAAACCGTGTGATTGATTTAGCAACTCCTGTGATTGGCTTAACGACCCCGGCAGGACAGGTCGTAAAATGGGGCGTAATTCACTTAGCAACTGTCTTCCTCTGCAACTTTTGGGCTGCGTTGTGATTGTTAACTCGAGGACTAGCCCAGTGGTTCCCAAACTTGGCAACTTTAAGACTTGTGGACTTCAACTCCCAGAATTCTCCAGGCAGCTCCAGAGCTGCCTGGAGAATTCTGGGAGTTGAAGTCCACAAGTCTTAAAGTTGCCAAGTTTGGGAACCACTGGACTAAGCCGGTAACAGTGACCGATGTTTGTTTCAGGTAACCAGGATAAACCGCCTACTGCCTTCTTGCAAATAGCCCAGGATCGCAACGCCAAACCCGATTTGTCTGTCTGTTCCGGACACCGGACTCTCCTCCTGCTCACTCCGCTTAAGCAGCCACGACGCCCGTTGAGGTCAAGCAGACGAGCCTCCCTCCCTCTCCCGGCGGGTTTTATTTTGGGGCCGTGGCAAGGCGGCTTGGGAAGGGGGGCGTTGTTTCATTTAAACACAACGTGGAACCTCACGAAGGAAAATGTGTTTGGACGTTCTTGTCTCTCTCTCTTTCTCTCTCTCTCCGAATAGGAAAAGGACAGAATAGGAATCCGTGATTCTCCATTATGCAGCTCTCAGTATCACATAGGAAAATTCAAAAGAAATGATCTGTTTTTACTTGAAGGGTTACAAATCAATTGACCTCAACCAAACACTTTGGACACGAGAGGTGGTTGGGCGCACTCCGAAAGTGGGGGTGGCTGGGGGGAATGTTGAGTATTGCACAAGCAGTGTTAGGCAGGGGTGTCCAATTTACCCAGCCAATGGATTTCCCCCCAGAATTCCCCATCCATTGAATTCCCAACTCCCGAAATTAAGCCTCCCGGAGTCCTACGGGATTGGGTGGCATATAAATTTATTAAATTACTAATTACTAAATCCCCCAACCATTGGACTCCAACTCCCAGAATCCTCCATCCATCGGACTTCAACTCCCAGAATTCCCCAGCCAGTCTATTTTCTCCCAGAATCCCCCGACCATTGGACTTCAACTCCCAGGATTCCCCAGGCAGTGGATTTCCTCCCAGAATGCTCCATCCATTAAATCCCCCATCCATCGGACTTCAACTCCCAGAATTCCCCATCCATTGGACTTCCAGAATCGCCCCTCCATTGGACTTCAACTCCCAGAATTCCCCATCCATTGGACTTCAACTCCCAGGATTCCCTAGCCAGTGGATTTCCTCCCAGAATGCTCCATCCATTAAATCCCCCATCCATCAGACTTCAACTCCCAGAATTCCCCCTCCATTGGACTTCCAGAATCGCCCCTCCATTGCACTTCAACTCCCAGAATTCCCCAGCCAGTCTATTTTCTCCCAGAATCCCCTAACCATTGGACTTCAACTCCCAGGATTCCCCAGCCAATGGATTTCCTCCCAAAATGCTCCATCCATTAAATCCCCCATCCATCGGACTTCAACTCCCAGAATTCCCCATCCATTGGACTTCCAGAATCGCCCCTCCATTGCACTTCAACTCCCAGGATTCCCCAGGCAGTGGATTTCCTCCCAGAATGCTCCATCCATTAAATCCCCCATCCATTGGACTTCAACTCCCAGAATTCCCCATCCATTGGACTTCAACTCCCAGGATTCCCCAGGCAGTGGGTTTCCTCCCAGAATGCTCCATCCATTAAATCCCCCATCCATCAGACTTCAACTCCCAGAATTCCCCATCCATTGGACTTCCAGAATCGCCCCTCCATTGGACTTCAACTCCCAGAATTCCCCAGGCAGTGGATTTCCTCCCAGAATGCTCCATCCATTAAATCCCCCATCCATTGGACTTCAACTCCCAGAATTCCCCATCCATTGCACTTCAACTCCCAGGATTCCCCAGGCAGTGGATTTCCTCCCAGAATGCTCCATCCATTAAATCCCCCATCCATTGGACTTCAACTCCCAGAATTCCCCATCCATTGCACTTCAACTCCCAGGATTCCCCAGGCAGTGGATTTCCTCCCAGAATGCTCCATCCATTAAATCCCCCATCCATTGCACTTCAACTCCCAGAATTCCCCATCCACTCGACTCCCCACCTCCCAGAATTCTGTCCATTGAAGTCCACCGGCTGGGGAACTCTGGGAGTTGAAGTCCACCTCTCTCAAAATTGCCAAGGCTGGACCCCCCCCTAGTGCACTGACTTTAACACAACCCCCTCTGCGATTGTGCTCCTCAAGGGTGCACGGCAAGCGTGCTCCTACACATGCGTCTCGTGGGCTTTTAGGATCCGGGATTATTTTGCACACTCAACACAGGGCAGAACCGCACAACGGCCATTACCATTACAAGGGGGTGTTTTATCGGGGGGGGGGGGAGGGCGGGGGGGGGAGGAACTGGGGCGACGAGTATAGATAATCCGAGTTTAGTAGCACTTGTTTCCTCTTGTAGATAGCATGGTTTTATGATTTGGGAGTATTTCTCAAGAGCTCCGTTGCAATAAGCGGTTTGAGGTTGTTTTCCTTCAGTTGGAGCATTAATTAAAAATTTGGGCCTTGTAAGATACCCTTCACCCGTCTTTGAGGGGCGGAGGGGGGAAATGAATTCTTTTGTAACTAATCTTTATAAATAAACTTGACTTGAAAAGGCAGCGGAGTTATTTGTTTGAGGGGAGGGGAGAGCACAATTTCAAAACTAAAAATAAAACTAGAACAGTGGTTCCCGAACTTGGCCACTTTAAGACTTGTGGACTTCAACTCCCAGAATTCTCCAGCCAGCAGAGCTGGCTGGAGAATTCTGGGAGTTGAAGTCCAACAAGTCTTAAAGTGGCCAAGTTCGGGAACCACTGAACTAGAAGATAAACCCCCCACACCAAGGGGGTTTATGATGGAAATGGGGGTGGGTGGGGGAAGATAATTTGAATTTTATATATTTATTGTGTGATAAATACAGGGACTACCTGTATTTATTTGACAACTCAAAAAAGTGGTGAATGCAAATCATATTTTCCTCCTCCTGTTTTCCTCATAACAACCCTGTGAAGTAAAATCACCCAGCTGCCTTTCACGCCTGAGGAGGAACTAGAACTCACCCTCTCCTGGGGATTGGCCCCAAAATCACCCAGCTGCCTTTCAGGACTCAGGTGGGACTAGAACTCGCTGTCTCCTGGTGATTGGCCCACAGTCACCCAGCTGCCTTTCACACCTGAGGAGGAACTACAACTCACCCTCTCCTGGGGATTGGCCCCAAAATCCACCAACTGCCTTTCAGGACTCAGGTGGGACTAGAACTCGCTGTCTCCTGGTGATTGGCCCACAGTCACCCAGCTGCCTTTCACACCTGAGGAGGAACTACAACTCACCCTCTCCTGGGGATTGGCCCCAAAATCCACCAACTGCCTTTCAGGACTCAGGTGGGACTAGAATTCACCCTCTCCTGGGGATTTGCCCCCAAATCCAGCAGCTGCCTTTCATGACTCAGGTGGGACTAGAACTCGCTGTCTCCTGGTGATTGGCCCACAGTCACCCAGCTGGCTTTCAGGCCTAAGGCGGACTAGGCCAGAACCTCTTGGTTGTAATGCATCTTTCTAGGAATGGAGGAGACACGACTGGACCTCATGTTCTTCTCTTTGGCTTGAGAGAGGACAGGAACCTCTTTCAAGAGGAAGTGGGGGGCTGTGGGGTCCTTGGGGCTCTCTGTTTCCTTGCAGACGTTTCACGACCCAACTAGGTAACGTCATCAGTGCTAGAAGGGAGTGAGGTTTGTGGAGAGGGGTGGGGGAAGATGAGAGGAGAAGGGGGGGGAGAAGGAAGTGGAGGGAAAGAGGAACACGCTGGGCTCCTTGATGCCCTCTGACCTTGCTGGTTTTCTCGCAGACGTCTCATTACCAAACTAGGCAACGTCATCAGTGCTAGAAGGGAGTGGGGTTTGTGGAGAGTGGTGGGGGGAGGACGAGAGAAGGGGGGGAGAAGGAAGTGGAGGGAAAGAGGAACACGGTGGGCTCCTTGATGCCCTCTGACCTTGCTGGTTTTCTCGCAGACGTCTCATTACCAAACTAGGCAACGTCATCAGTGAAATAGTTTTTTACTTGGCAGCACCAAAACAAGCCAGCATCTCCCCCCCTCCAGCCCTCCCTCCACCCAACACTGGAAAAAAAGAAGAGGGAGAGATGCGTTCCAGCCCATGTGAAACCAGATCTATTCCCGCGAGGGGGAAAAAAGACATACGTGCGCGCGCACACACAAACAGATGTTACCCACTCTGGCATATTTTTTTTGTGCTTGCACCGTTTTTCTTTCTTTCTTTTTTATTAGTAGCACTTTTAAAACACAAACAGAAGCCTCGTGGGCAAAGTTGTGTCCCAACAGATGTAAACAAAGTTTTGAGAAGCTAGGAGATTTAAGGAGGTTTTTTTTTGGGGGGGGGGCAGGGGTAATCGAAAACAAAAGAAAAGGAAAAAAAAACCACCCCCAAAATTGTTGGGGGGGACTTAAGAGATGCCGCTTAAAAGCGTGAGCAACCGGAGGCGGCCTTGCCAGGATTCGGGCTGGCGTGAAATGGGAGGGGAAAGGGGGTGGGGGGGGGAGAGGCCGAAAGGAGGAGGAGGAGGAGAAGCGCGCACTGCGTCCGTCGGTGTGTGGGGCGGGAGAGAGCCGTCCGCCAGGGTTTCGGAAAGAATGGTGGTAGCTCGGAAGGGGCTACGAGAGTCTCTATAGGGTGGTGGGCTTTGTGTCCGTCCCCCCTCCTCCCCGCTGGGACCAGATTGATTTATTTTTTTTAAAGGGCTGAGAATGGAGTTAGCGAGAGTTAGAGTGACAGGTGTCAGCCCCTGCCAATCAGAACACCAAGCTGAAATGGACACATGATTCTAGCCGAAAAGAGAGAGAAGGGGGGGGGGGTCGGATCAGTGCAAGGGTCCTTTCAATCTCAAGAGATATGATTAAGGAAGGGGAGGAAAGAGAGGGAGAGAGAGAAAGTCATAGGGCCTTACGATATGGAGCTTTTGGGGGGGAGGCAGGAGGGAGGGAGCTCAGCTTAAAGGTCCTGAGTGCGGGTGTCTCCACCCCCGGGGTCTGTGGTCGAGAGCCGGAGAGGGACGGGGAGGGGGGGGGGGAAGAGAAGAGACGTCCGGCTCCCGCTCACTGCTGTTCGTCCTCTCCGTAGATATCGTTCTTCTTCCGCTTCATCTCCTCAAAGTCGAACTCGGAGCCCATCATCCTCTTGTAAATGTCTTTGATGTCGTCACAGGTGGTCTCAAAGTGAGTGGTGGCGTCATAGGTGCGGGAAATAAAGATCTGGGCAAAAGTGGGGGGGGAGGCAGAGAAGTTTGGCTGTCAGCATCGCGATCCTTTTCTTTCTTTCTTTCTTTTCCTTCCATTTTTCTTCCTTTTTCTTTCCTCTTTGCTAGATCTTCCTTCCTTCATTTTCCTTCTTCCCAAACCCTTCATCTTTCCTTCTCATCTTCCTCCCTCCCTCCTTTTTCTCTTCCTTCCTATATTTTCTTTCCTTCTTTCATTTCCCTCTTTCCAAAGCCTTTCTTCCATCTTTTCATCTCTCATCTTCTTCCCTCCCTCCCTTTCCTTCCTTCTATTTTCCTTCCTTTTTCTTTCCTTTCTTTTTTCTTTGCTAGATCTTCCTTCATTTTCCTTCTTCCCAAATCCTTCATCTTTCCTTCTCATCTTCCTCCCTCCCTCCCTTTTTTTCTCTTCCTTCCTAGTTTTTTTTCCTTGTTTCATTTCCCTCTTTCCAAATCCTTTCTTCCATCTTTTCATCTCTCATCTTCTTCCCTCCCTTTCCTTCCTTTTTTCTTTGCTAGATCTTCCTTCATTTCCCTCTTCCCAAATCCTTCATCTTTCCTTCTCATCTTCCTCCCTCCCTCCCTTCAGATTTTCTTTCCTTCTTTCATTTCCCTCTTTCCAAATCCTTTCTTCCATCTTTTCATCTCTCATCTTCTTCCCTCCCTTTCCTTCTTCTTCTTCTTGTTTTCCTTCCTTCATTTCCCTCTTCCCAAATACTTCTCTCATCTCCTTCCCCTCCTCCTCTTTTTCTTTCATCCCTCCTTCCCTTCCCCTTCCTTTTTTTTTCTTTTCTCCTTCCTTCAATCATTACCGTCTTCCGAAATCTTTCCTTCCATCCTTCTTTCTCTCATCTCCCTCCCATCATTCCTTCCCTGCGTCCCATCTCATTGTTGAGCAACAGTATCATAAAAAGCAATTTAGGCACATTAAAAGTTAAAAATACGGGGGGAAAAAACCCCGAAGCATTAACATTAGAAACATTAAGCAACAAATTAAATAGAAGGATCAGTGCCTAAAATGGGGTGGTGCTGCTTCTCCCCTCCCAGGAAGGGGCCTGCCCTCTCCCCCCACCCCAACCTCTTCATACCAACCTGGCTTTCTCTGCCCAGGTCAGTTGGGGAAAACAAGTCACTGACGCTAACAAACCTACAAGGAAGAAAGAAAGAAAAGATCAATTGAGGAAGATTTCAGATGCCCACCCAAGCCAAAAAATCTGCTTTTATTTCCAGGCCCAAACGCACAAACTACGTATTGGAGTTTCTGTCTGGTTCCTCTGGCGGGTGGCAGTTTGGCAAAACCAAAACTGGGTACATGTTGACCTCAAGGGGTTAAAGGCAGGGCTGTCCGTAAGGCTTGTGAACTCCTGGCTGGGGGATTCTGGGAGTTGAAGTCCACCAGCCTTAAAAGTTGCCCTGATTGAAACCTCCTGAGATGAGAAGGCAGAAGGCGAGTGGTCTTACTGCTTTTGCTCTCGTCTTTCTTCACGAGGCCGGAGCATCTGCATTTCTCCACCGTGGCAACTTTGACTTGGGGACTTCAACTCCCAGAATTCCCCAGCCAGCATGTGGAATTCTGGGCGTTGAAGTCCACAAGTCTTTAAAAGTTTGCCAAAGTTCAGACCCTCCCGGGCTGTGGCCTTCCTGTTGGTTCTCTTTCTTCGCAAGGCCTGAGAATCTGCGTTTCTCAACCGAGGGCTTAAGTTTACGTCTTGTGGACTTCGACTCCCAGAATTCCCCAGCCACCATGAGGAATTCTAGGAATGGACTAAACTATGTTCGGGTTTGCGGAAATACCATCCCGAGAAAACACAAACTGAGATTTGAAAGAGACACTTATAACAACAGGAAAAGAAAGGGAGAAAGGAGGAGAGAACAAGGAGGAGGGAAGGAAGGAAGAGATAAGGAGAGGAGGATGGAAGGGAGAGAAAGAAGGAGAGAGGGTAGGAAGGGGAAGAGGAAGAGTAGGAGTAGGGGAGAGAGAAGGGAAGAAGGAAGGGGAAGGAGAGGAGGGAAGGAAGGAAGAGGTAAGGAGGGGAGGATGGAAGGGAGAGAAAGAGAAGGAGAGAGGGTAGGAAGGGGAAGAGTAGGAGTAGGGGACAGGTAAGGAAGAAGGAAGGGGAAGGAGAGGAGGATGGAAGGGAGAGAAAGAGAAGGAGAGAAGGTAGGAAGGGGAAGAGTAAGGGAGATAAGGGAAGAAGGAAGGGAAGGAGAGGAGGATGGAAGGAAGAGGTAAGGAGAGGAGAATGGAAGGGAGAGAAAGGAGAGAAGGTAGGAAGGGGAAGAGGAAGAGTAGGAGTAAGGGAGAGGGAAGGGAAGAGGGAAGGGGAAGGAGAAGAGGATGGAAGGGAGAGAAAGAAGGAGAGAAGGTAGGAAGGGGAAGGGGAAGAGCAGGAGAAAGGCAAGGGAAGAAAGAAGGGGAAGGAGAGGAGGGAAGGAAGGAAGAGGTAAGGAGAGGAGGATGGAAGGGAGAGAAAGAGAAGGAGAGAGGGTAGGAAGGGGAAGGGAAAGAGGAGGAGCGGGAGAAAGGCAAGAGAAGGAGGAAGAGGAAGGAGAGGAGGGATGGAAGGGAGAGAAAGAGGAGAGAGGGTAGGAAGGGGAAGAGGAAGAGCGGGAGAAAGGCAAGGGAAGAAGGAAGGGGAAGGAGAGGAGGAAGGAAGGAAGTAGAGAAGGGAGGGAGAGAGAAAAGAAAGGGAAAATAAGGTGGTGTTACAACAGGCGGAAGAAGGGATGGTAAATAAAGCAACCCCAATTGCACATTATAACCTATTAAATGGAATGACAAATGTAAAGAAGAAGAAGAACTTTATGAATGTATACCTATAATTGTATGTAAGAGAATAAAAAGAAAACTTTTCAGAGGAATTCTAGGAACGGAAGCCCACAAGTCTTAAAATTGCCGTAGTTGGGACACTCCTGGGGCCAGGCCCTCTTGGGTCTTCCTCCTCTTTCTTCCCAAGGACTGAGCGTCTGTGTGTCTCAACCATGGCAACTTCTAAGACTTCCCCTCCCAGAATCCCTCAGGCCAGAACGATGACCGCCCCATGGCCAGCTGTTCTGACTGAGGCTTCCTGAGAGCCTGAAGCCAACTTCCTGGTCCCGACAAAAAACCCTTTTATTATTTGACTGTGAATTCTGCTCCTTCGCATCCAGCAAAGTCTTTCAAAGGAGGATTTACGGTCACAGACCTTATCTGGCTTGGAGAGCTGCCAGGCCGATAGCTGCAAAACTTGGCAAGGAGCCTCTGAGAGTCACGATCCAATTAAATGAATTAATGGTCTCCTGCAAACTCCACTCCCCTTTCGCTCCTCTTTTATTCCCTCTGGGAGGGGCCATTCACCGTCCACCTGTGGCTTCACTCCCAAGTCGACCCCTGTTCTTTAGCTGCTCCCTTCGTCTGGCAACTCTACGCATGCGCACACTGGAAACAGGCTCCAGCTGTTCTTCTGCCTCCCTGGTGTCTGACTCCGAAGGCAGCTGATAAGTGTCAGACGGCCCTGGCCCCCTCTCTGCCTCTGACACAGAGCCCTCATCTGAGCCCTCCCCATACTCCAGGACTGGCCCAGGTTCCTCCCCAACCCTCCTCACTGCTCCCCTCGGCAAAGGGGGCCAGAGCAGCCCAACTCAGCCAAAGTCCAGCTGGCACGCCTTACTTCTGCTCGATGGGCTCCAGGAGGTCCATGGCGGGTTTGATCTCCTTCTCCGGCTCGTTGGTCTCCACGGTCGTGCTCACGATGGCGATGTACTTTCCTTGGGCCGCCACGTTGTGGGCGGACGAGATCATGCAGACGTAGATGTCTTTAAAAAAAAAAAAAAAGACACGACGGGTTCGCCAATCCGAAAAGGGCCGGACTAAAGGAGCGCAAACCCAACACAGCGCCCGGGGGGGCGAGAGGCCCGTCATCGTGCTTCCCGGGGGGTGGTGGTGGTGGTATTGTTACCTGACTTCCTGTTGACTTGGTTCTGGGGAATGATGATCTGGCACGAATTGGCATCGTTCGTGTTCTTGATCGGGTGGTTCAGGATGCAGATCACCCGGATCACCTTGCCCACTTTCTTCACTCGGTCCGAGACGTAGCTGGGGTCGCAGATGAGCTGCTTGCAACGGGCGATCTGCGAGGGGGGGAGGGGGGGGGAGAAGAAGGGGCAGAGGGTTCGTGACCACCGAGGGATGGAGAAGGGCAGAAGGTAGGTGGCGAGGTGGTGCAGTGGTTAAATGCAGCACTGCAGGCTACTTCAGCTGACTGCTAGTTCTGCAGCTCGGCGGTTCAAATCTCACCGGCTCAAGGTTGACTCAGCCTTCCATCCTTCCTAGGTGGGTAAAATGAGGACCCGGATTGTTGTTGGGGGCGATATGCTGACTCTGTAAACCGCTTAGAGAGGGCTGAAAGCCCCATGAAGCGGTATATAAGTCTAACTGCTATTGCTAAGGTAGGGGCAAGACCACAGGAGAAGATTCATAGCTCAGGGTTGTTGAGCGGTGGGGTCCCGGGTGCTCTCTGGGCTTGGTGGCTTCCAATTAGGGAAGATCATAGGTGCTGGAAGGGAGGGGGGGTTGGAGAGGAGGAGGGGGAGGAAAAAGACACTGGGGTCCTTGTTGCTCTCTGAGCTTGGTGGTTTTTTGAAGACATTTCATGACCCAACTAGGGAACATCATCAGTGCTAGAAGGGAGGGGGCGGTTAATAGCAATAGCAATAGCAGTTAGAGCAGCTTCAAGATGGACCTTAAACTAGAGAATTGTAAAAGAAAAATCCTATGTACAAATGATGGATAAGGAATTGGATTTTTTCTTCAAAGAGAACAAATTTTTTTTACAAAATTACAGGAAGCAATGGGTGGAAACTAATCAAGGAGAGAAGCAACTTAGAACTGAGGAGGAATTTCCTGACAGTGAGAACAATTAATCAGCGGAACAGAAGTTGCCTCCAGAAGTTGTGAATGCCCCAACACTGGAAGTCTTCAAGAAGATGTTGGATAGCCATTTGTCTGAAACGGTATAGGGTTTCCGCCTAGGCAGGGGGTTGGACTAGAAGACCTCCAAGGTCCCTTCCAACTCTGCTATTGTATTGTATTAAAATTTATGGGACACCACCAAAGCCTATGTGCGGGGTATAATTACAGTGTATATGGCGAGGAGAAATAAGGAGAAAAGGAAACAACAAACGCGATTACAGGAGAAACTTAAAAGTACTGAAGAACCACAGAATAATAAAATTAAAGAAGAAAGAGACTTAACGAAACATAAAATTAATTTAACGCCACATGAAGAAATGATACCGAATATAAAAATGACAAAACTATTTCGAAATAGCAAATAAACCCGGAAGATGATCAGCCCATAAACTCAAGAAAGACAAAAAAAAACCAAAATTTAGTATAGCAACTACAGGACGAACATGGGAATCTGTATCCTAAGATAAGAGAGTTGGGGGGGGGGGAGAATATTATCCAAAACTTTTTCCAAATTCTATGCAGAAAAGCGGCGCAGGGGAAAAAGAACGGGAGCGTCACTCTACCTCTCCTTCCGATTTCACGCCGACCACTTTGCCGTTCTCCACGACAATCTCTTCGATGGGTTTGTTCAACATGTAGGTCCCTCCATAGATGGCACTTAACCTGTCAAGGAAGCAACGGTCCCAAGGGGGAGAGGGGGTCAGGTGGTCCCAGTCGCGTGGCTTAAATGCATCCCTGGCTTGACCGAGCCCCAATCCCACAGGTGGACAATGGCTTTGTGAGCCTCTAATGATCATTTGTGCGAGAGGTTTGCCATTGGCCCCTTCTTAGGGCGGAGAGAAAGTGACTGGCCTGAAAACAGCCCGAAAAACAGCCTATTTTTTGCCCGTTTTCCAGACCATTTTCCTCTTGTTTTTGAGCCATTTTCAGGCCTGAAAAACACCCCTGAAAATGGCCCCAAAACAGCCTGAAAAAATGGCCTACTTGGGGGGCATTTTCCAGTGCTTTGGCACCTGAGAAGACCAGCTGGTGAAGGCACGCGTGCCCACAGAGGTCTCTGTGTGCCACCTCTGGACATGTGCCATAGGTTTGCCATCACGGATCTAAGGCAAGGCTAGAACTTGGGGGTCTCTTGGGTTTCTAAACTGGTGATGCCTTACCCCCTACACCAAACAGCCTCTCTACGGCAGCATTGACTGGGCTTCTTTCTTTGTGCAATCTCCATTTTCCAAACGTGGAACTTTTCATCCCATCCCAAACTGGGGCTGGAGTCAAGGAAGGAATCAGCCCGGCATCCCTGCGTAGTCACAAGCGAACCGTGTCCAACCTCCCTTTCCTAACCCCTAATAATGCCGGCGTACCAAGTAACACAGCCAGTGAAAGCGGAACCCGGAGGTAGGTAGATTCCTCGAGGAAGGATTTATTGGCTACGTCATATTTGGCACAACTGGTGAAGACCGACTCGGAAAGTTCCCACGGTTTTCGCCCCGTTAAAAAAGGTAAAGTTTCCCCTTCCCCCAAGTCATCAGTCACACTGTCCAATTGAGGTGCTGACCAGATGCTTGGTTCCTCTATTATTATTACTGATCCCCTCTCCAAGCCACCTGTTGGAATGTCCTTGGTCCCCGCAGGAAAACATTTTGTTTTGACTAGAAGCCCCCAGCTATCTATTTTCCCCCTCCCTGCCCCTTCTTCTTCTTCCTTGGGGCAACCCTGGAGATGGCCTCAGCCAGTCTTGCTTCAGGGTTGACACCTAGCAGGCGCTGTCTGTCAGTTGAGAACATTTCTGTGCATAGGTGTTTTTTTTTAAAGCAATAAAACAGTTTACAGTGATCCCTCGGTACTCGACTGCTTCAAAAACCCCGCCGCATTTGGGCACTCGACGCATTTTGATGCGAAAATATTGTCCCGATATTCGTCGTTTGTTCGATACTCGATATGCTGTGATAGAAAGAGAGAGGCAGCCACAGAGAATGGACAGAAAGTTGGCCATACTGGGAAGGTTGCTGCAAAAGGAAGTGGGGGTGTCAGGTTTCCGAAATAAGCCCTCATTGATTCAGGAGCCTCGAGCCAAGTTTCAAAAGAAACCCAGTCATTTATTAGGAGCAGCATTTGGGCAATGCCTCATTGCAGTCAGATCTAGGCCTCATTTGAATTATGGCTTTGAACTTTGCCCGTTTCTTCCCTCCCCTCAGTCTGTGTCATAAATCACATTCACCAACAAGGTGCACCCTTCCCAAGCCTGCTGTAGTAATCTGAGATCTGACTCTAGTCGAAGATATGCATGGAATGCTCTCCCCCCTCTCCTCACCATGGCAACTTTATGAGTTGACAAGGGGATGGCTACAGAGGGTGGACAGGAAGTCGGAGATGCTGGGAAGGTCGTTAGGAAAAGGGACAGATAAGAAGCCCTTCCCACCTGAATCAAAAGATCACGTGGTTGGTTTGATACTCATTATTTTTAGTACTCCTCGTTCCTCCCGCAACCAATTCACGAGGAGTACCGAGGTACCACTGTAATTGCACCTTCCTGCGCATAGGTACGAGTAGCAATACATCCATTGAACTGAACCTTTGTGTCTCCGCCTGATCTTTCCTGTCTGATACCTACTGGGGTAATGCGGGGATCCCAACCAGAAAAATACACCAGAAATGAAGAATACTGATTGGAGCTGGCAGCCCAAACACCTCCACCCACCAAAGGTCTCACCTGGCAAATCCCTGGGGAAGCTCCCCCAAGCCATAGAGAGGGTAGAGGTAGGGACTTTTGCCGTATCTGGCCAAAGACTCGCTGTAGAGTTTAATCCTGTTGATGGTTTCTTGGCAAGGTTGGTCTAGGTAGCTAAAAGGAGAGAAAGCTGAGATCAGGGTTGGGCAGCTATGAGAGCTTTATGACCTGGGAACCACCCCACGTTTCCCCCAAAACAAGACTAGGGCTTATTTTCGAGGGGAGTGTCCCGTCTCCCCCCCCAAATGTACAGGAGGTCGAATTCTTCTGCTCGTTCGCGGTGGGGCAGGAGGCCATGCGATGCACCAGTGCTGCCACAATGAGGCAGGGGGAGGAGGATGTGGAGCTGCCCCATGTGCTACGCACCGTCTTACCTGAGGGTCCCCGCAGCCAGGCCACCCACGGCCCGACACCTGGGCTTGCCTTGTGGCTGCGGCATCGACACACCGCTTGATCTCCTGCCCTGTTGTGGCCGCGAACGAGCAGAAGAAGTGGGCCGGCAGCCATATGGGCTCCTACTGCACACGTCAGGTGTTGGGGTATGGATGGAATGGCAGGTGGGGGCCCTCAGGTAAGATGGTGTGGGGCGGCTCCACTACTACCCCACCTTGTCTCACAGCTGCGGCTCCCACAAGCCACCAGACGGAATGGGAGGCTGTGCAATCTCTTAAGTAGGGCTTATTTTGGGAGGCAGGGCTTATATTAGGCGCCAATGTAAAAATCATGCTAGGTTATTTTCGGGAAAACAGAGTTGCAGTCTCCAGGTCTCTCTCTCCTCTTTCTCTCTTCCTCCTTCTCTCTCTCCTCCCTCCCTCTTTCCCTCTCCTCCCTCCCTCTCTTCCTCCTCCCTCCCTCCCTCTCCCTTTCCTCCCTCTCTTCCCTCCCTCTCTCCCATCCTTTCCTCCCTCCCTCTCCCTCCTTCCCTCTCCTTCCTTTCTCCCTCTCCCTTCCTCCTCTCTCTCCCTCCCTCCTCCCTCCCTCTCCCTCTCTCTCCCTTCTTCTCTCTCTCCTCCCTCCCTCTCTCCCATCCCTTCCTCCCTCCCTTTCCCTCCTTCCCTCTCCTCCCTCTCTACCTTCCTCCTCCCTCTCTCCCTCTCTCTTCCTCTCTCGGCGGACGCTTACTCATCCGTCCTGTAGAGGGCCAGGGCGTGGCCCGTGAAGTCAATCACATCCTGGCCGAGATCGAACTTCTTGTAGACGTCGCGCATGGTGGTTTTCTTGGGATCCACCCCTTCGAACGTGCGGGAGTCGTTCTCGTCAAAGTTGGCCACGTAGACCAGAAACTTCCGGAAGCGCCTTTTCTCAAACAGGCCCATCAAACCTTCAAAGGGGGAAAAAAATAGCTCAAGTTTTTTTTTTAAGCACCAAGGGTGAAAAATGTGCACTTTCCATCTTGGTTTGTTCTAGAGCTCGGACAGAAGCAGCAACGTGGCCTCCGGTTGGTTCTTCCCAGCTGTGGGCTAGAGGCTGTTTTGGGGTATAGGGAGTCCTCAATTTACAACTGTTCGTTTTAGTGACCGTTCAAAGTTACAATGGCACTGGAGAAAAGCGACATGCAACATTTTCCGTTGCAGCTTCTTCCCCGATCACAATTTGGACGCTTGGCACCTGGCTCATATTTATGATGGTTGCCGTGTCCCGGGGAGGGGGGGGGAGGTGTCACGCAATCTCCTTTTGCGACCTTTCCACAAGCAAAGTCAAAGGGGAAGCTAGAGTTATCACCTTTAAAGCCCTACGTGGCCTAGGACCTGGATATCTCTGTGACCGCCTCCTGCAACATACCTCCCAGCGCCCAATAAGATCGCACAGGGCGGGCCTTCTCCGGGTGCCGTCGACTACACCAGTGTTTCTCAACCTTGGCAACTTGAAGATGTCTGGGCTTCAAGTCCCAGAATTCCCCAGCCAGCGAATGCTGGCTGGGGAATTCTGGGACTTGAAGTCCAGACATCTTCAAGTTGCCAAGGTTGAGAAACACTGGACTACACAATGTCGTCTGGCGGCTCCTCGGGGGAGGGCCTTCTCTGTAGCTGCCCCGGCCCTTTGGAACGATCTACCCCCTGAGATCCGGACCCTCCCCACTCTCTCAGCCTTCCGAAAGTCTGTTAAGACCTGGCTGTTCCGGCAGGCCTGGGGCTGCTGATCTTCGATGGAGCTTCAGCCCCATTAAGATCGAATGCATGTGTGTCCTTTTTTTAAAAATTTGCTTTGTCTTATATTTTAAATTTTTTTTAATACTTCTTAAACTGTTTTTATGCAAGCCGCCAGGAGTCCTTCAGGATTGGGCGGCATACAAATCCATTAAAATTGAATTGTCTCATTTATTTAACAACAGCAGTGATTCGCTTAACAACTGTGGCAAGAAAAGTTGTAGAGTGGGAGGGGGTACAATGATCTTAACAACTGTCTGGCTTAGGCATGAAAGTTTTTGGCCCCAATGTGGTTATATGTTGAGGACTACCCGTACAGTATAATCTTGCAACCCACATCGTAACCCATTGATGGGATCCATTGAGCGAAAGAGGGATCGGCTTACTAGAGGCGAGAGCTTCGGCTTCGGTCGAAGGGACTTTGTAGATCTTCCCACCCTTGTAGACAAAGCTCCCTTCGATCACCTTGAAGTCCAGGTAGCGAGTGACCTCTGTGTACAGCAGCATCTTCACCAGTTGGCCTGCGGAAATAAGCCAGTCCAGAAGGAAGCCAGTCAGGCAGGCAGGCAGGCAAGGAAAGTAGGTTGAAGGACAGAATAACTGGGGTTTTTATCCAGACACTAGGGGGAGCTACGGGACCAAAGGCAGGATGGGAATCGAAAGGACAGAACCAGAGAGCTGTTTCCAGCCACTCACCACAGGCCATGAGGAATTTGGGGATCAGGTCGACGTTCCAGTCTCTTCCTCGGCCCATCGACTCCGGAATGGCTCCCGTCAGGTGAAACCTTTTGAATAGCTTTTAAGAAGAAGAGGGAGGAGTTAGGGTGGGCTGTGCAGTTCACACACCCAAGAAGGAATGTCTTTAAAGAAGAAGAAGAAGAAGAAGAAGAAGAAGAAGAAGAAGAAGAAGAAGAAGAAGAAGAAGAAGAAGAAGAAGAAGAAAGCTCAGAGAAGGACTGTTAAAAGCATCACGTCACCATCCTACCAATCATCCTTAGATCTTTCAATGGAGGGAAGGGGGGAGAAGAGAGAAGGAAGGAAGGAGACGGAAATGAAAGGAAGGAGGAAAAGAAGGGAGGGCGGGAGAAGAGGGAAGGAAGGAGACGGGAATGGAAGGAAGGAGGGAAGGAGAAGAGGGAAGGAAGAAAGGAAACAAAGAAGAAATAGAAAGAAAAGAAAGCAAGAGAGAAAAGAAAAAGAAAAAGGGGGGAAAGAGAAAAAAGGGAGAAACTGTGAGAGAAAGACATAGAGAGGAGGAAAGAAAGGAAGAAAAAAGAAAGATACAAAAAGAAAGAAAGGAAAGGAAAGAGAGGGAGGGAGGGGAGAGAAAAAGAGAAATACTCACATCTTCCAGGGGTGTAATGGAAGCACTCTCCCCTCCGTAGTAAGCATTCCGATCCATGTGCAGAACCTTCTTCCCATTGACGGACATAATGCCCGAGAGAATGCATTCCTGCAGAGAAGAGATACGGGAACAAAATGAAGGACTCCCCAACTATCGGGGGGGGGGGGGCACAAGAGGCCCATCAGGAAGCAGAAAACATTCACGGCGTTGCTCAAAGTCCAGCGGGTGCCCGTCACAAAACTGTCTCGCGAGAACAGGTACAGCAGGCAACTAGAAAAGGCCTGGTGTTCTTCTGGTTGCAACCAATCGGTTCCTCTTAGAACAGGGAGGGCTAACTTTTTTTGCCGTTGTGTGCTGAAAACCCGCATGAGTGCCCACACCCATAATGCAATGCATGCACGATGCCCTTCCCCACACGTGACCGCCCCGCGCTCCATTAAGGGACCAAACACCCACCACACGTTCCCCCTCCTGCCCCTGCGTGTTCATCTCCCACACGCACACAACCTTCGCATGTGTGTGGCAGAGACCAGAAAATCAGCTGGCCGATGGGAGGCGCGCGCACACGCGTGGTGGGGCTGAGCTGGGGTGACGGTTCGTGTGCCACCTGGTCACAGGTTTGCCATCACGATCCTAGAACATATTTGCGGTTGTAACGTAACAGGAATCTTCTTTGCAGTTTTAGGGGTTCGTTGGTTCTGTGTTGTATTTTTGGAAGAATAGATTGGAAAGATGCCGGGGGGGGGGGGGAGAACTCCCTATGGGGGCTCTGGAGAGGACAAGGGGGAAGAGGGAACAACGGGTATAAATCCAGATTTGATTCGCCCCAAAACCTGGGATGACGAGAAAATCCCAGCCTTCCCTTCCTGCCAGATTCTGGTGGACCCCAAATGATTTGGCAGAACTTCCGAGCCTAATGGTTGATTTCCTATTGAAAACACATCCTGTTTTCAATTTCATCCGAAGAGGGGTAAAAAAAAAAGATTAAAAAAAAATTCCTTTAGATACCCACAATACTATCCATAAATAAACCTGTAACTAAACAAATACATTTCAACAACATGTCAGAGCTTATATGTAATTTATATGTTTTTTCCCCAACATGGATGTGCCAGCTTGCCAAGGCTGAAGTAACCGTTCGGGTGGCCCTCGTTTAAGCAAACATCAGGAGTTACAACGGGACTGAAGGAAAGTGAGTTACCACTGGCCACAACTCACACTTACGACCATCCCAACATCCATAAACAACCAATATGTATTTACAATCATTGTGGCACCTGGGGGTCACATGACTGCCATTCACAGCTGGCTTCCGGCAAGCAAAGTTAAACAGAAGCCAGATTCGCTTAACAACCGATTCACTTAATAACTACAGTGATTCCCTTAACAACTAGGGGCAAAATGGTCGTAAAATCGTACCCAGCTCCTTTAACAACTGGCCTGCTTAGCAAAAGGAAATATTGGTCGCAGCTGTGGGTGTAAATGTAAGAGGTAGGAAGTTAAGTGGATAGGGGGGACGCTTAGAAAAGATAGAACTTGTTGCATCCTTCTTTTTCCCCGTTACATAGCAACTTAGTATTATAATATAAGCATCTTAAAGAGCAGAGACATCACCCCGCCAACAAAAGTGCGCATAGACAAGGCTATGGATTTCCCAGTTGCAACGGATGGCTGTGAAGGTTGGACCATAAGGCTGAGCGCCAAAGAATGGAGGCCTTTGAGCTCTGGTGCTGGAGAAGAAGACTCCTGCATTGAGTCCCTTGGACTGCAAGGCCATCCAACCGGTCAGTCCTAGAGGAGATCAACCCTGACTGCTCTTTAGAAGGCCAGATCCTGAAGAGGAAACTCAAAGACTTTGGCCACCCAATGAGAAGGAAGGACTCCCTGGAGAAGAGCCTCATGCTGGGAACGATGGAGGGCAAGAGAAGAAGAAGGGGACGGCAGAGAAGGAGGTGGCTGGATGGAGTCACCGAAGCAGTCGGCGTGAGCTTCAATGGACTCCAGGGGATGGTAGAGGACAGGAAGGCCCGGAGGAATATGGTCCATGGGGTTAGACGATGGGTTGGACACGACTTCGCAACTCACAACAACAAACTATAACACAATCCTTAACTGAGGAGACAGTGAAAGAAAACATGCAATGCTAACAGGCAGTGAGCACAGGGCTTTGCTCCAAAAAGGAAATTTAGTGCCGGCTGTTTTGGGGAAGAAAATGATCTGCCTTTGCCCGACAATCAATATGGGCCAACTAGTTGGTAAACTTAATCTCTCTCCTCCCTTTCTCTCTTCCTTCCTCCCTTCCTTTCTTGGAACAACTTGCCTCCCAAAGTTGTGGGTGCTCCATTGCTGGAGGTTTTTTAAGAAAAGTTTAGACAGCCATTTGTCTGAAATGGTGTAGGGTTTCCTACAGGGGGTTGGACTAGAAGACCTCCAAGGTCCCTTCCAACTCTTGTTATTCCTTTCTTTTTCTCTCTTCCTTCCTTCTTTTCCCTTCTTTTTGTTCCTTGATGTGGTCTCCTTCCTTCTTTCCCCTTCTTTCTCTCCTCCCTCCCTCTTTCCCTTCTTTCTCTCATTCCTTCCTTTCCTTCCTATCTTCCTTTCCTTCCTTCCTTCCAGTGGTGGGCTTCATTTTTTTTAGAACCTCCTCTGTAGGAGTGGCCTGCTTTGTGAGAGTGGCTTGTCGGCCATGTGACTGGGTGGGAGTGGCTTGCCAGTCATGTGACAGAGTGGGAGTAGCTTGGCAGAGATGTGACTGGGTGGGCATGGCCAACTTGCAAAATGTGGTGAAATTCACTTAACAACACTCTTGCCTAGCAACCAAAATTTTGGCTCAGAAACTCTGGCATTTGAAGCACGCAAGTCTTAAAGCTGTCAAGTTACAAGACTCTCACACCCCTAACCCTTTAGGGAAAAAAAGCCCCCAGGGGTGTTCAAACTCGACAGCTTTAAGACTTGTGGACTTCAACTCCCAGAATTCCTCCTCTCGCTCTTCATCTTCATGATGTGGGAACGGGCGGGGGGAGGAAGCTGGAACCGGTTCTAAACGCACTGGAGATTTGTGGAACATCTTCCATAGAAGAGGCTAGAACTGGCAGGAACCCACCCCTGCTTCCTTCCTTCCCTCCCTCCCTCTCAGCAGACTTCCAAGCTGCTCACCAGATTGGAAGTTGGAGATGATTTCAGCTGACCTGGGCGTCTGGCTGAACCGGTTTGATCACTAGAGGGTAGAGTTCATTCTACCTCTGGGGTGGATGTCAGCCTTTAAGGTCCACCAAGGTCAGAGCCGAGGTGGCGCAGTGGTTAGAGTGCAGTACTGCAGGCCACTTCAGCTGACTGCTATCTGCAGTTCGGCGGTTCAAATCTCACCGGCTCAAGGTTGACTCAGCCTTCCATCCTTCCGAGGTGGGCGAAATGAGGACCCAGACTGTGGGGGTGATATGCTGACTCTGTAAACCGCTTAGAGAGGGCTGAAAGCCCTATGAAGTGGTATATAAGTCTAACTGCTATTGTTATTGCTATTTTCCGGTGGTTTTGCTTTTTTTTCTTTCTTTCCCCCTTCCTGTTCTGGCATTGCATAACAAGGCGGGACACCTAAGAGGCTCCTGTCACCTCAACCCTCCCTCTTGGCCTTTCACTTTCCGAACTTGCACTTGGCAACGGGATGTGTGTGTGTGTTTGTGTGTGTGTGTCACAATAACTTCGGCTGGAGGCTCCTCTGCCCACCTGGGAGATGTTCTCGTACCCGGAGCAGAGCTGCCCTGCAGAAACAGAGGGCTGCCTGGCTGTACAGGCCCAACGTCCCTTCTCTGCCCTTCCCCAACCTTAAATTATTTTTGCAAATAATGGCTTTAATCTGGCAAGGTTCTGTCTGCAGGAGCGCAACGATAAAGAAGCCAAAATCCTTGGCTTACGACCGTTCATTTAGTGACCAGTTACAATGGCACTTGTACAATGGCACGACCATGTTCACCCGATCAAAATTCGGACACTTGTTCCTAATAATCATTCCAGTGCAATTCCCTACCATTATTTCCCAAAATAAGGCCAAGAGAACCCACACTCAAAATAAGTGCATCTTCAGTGGTGGGAGATGCCATCTATAGAACATTTCATACATATTTTCCTTGTAGGCTACTGCCATTGTCAATTTATAATTTTCATTCCAAATTTTTTCCCCCCATTTCTCCAGATCAATACTGTAGCTAAAATTTTTGGCCCAAGTTATCATAGTTCAGTGTTTCTCAACCTTGGCAACTTGAAGATGTCCGGACTTCAACTCCCAGAATTCCCCAGCCAGCATTCGCTGGCTGGGGAATTCTGGGAGTTGAAGTCCAGACATCTTCAAGTTGCCAAGGTTGAGAAACACTGTCATAGTTCCTTTAACTACCTCCTCCTCCATTCTGTAATTCAATAAGTAGTTATATAATTTCTTGATCAATCTATCCTCTCTACCTTGTAAAATTTTATCGAGATCTTGCAGTTCTTTTTGGAATCTGTGATGTTATTTTTCTTATATCTAGCCTTTATCTGCATAATATGCCCAGCAGTCAAGGTCTATGGCCCAGTTCTATTAGTTCTAATCTTGTTTTTAATTCACCCTGATCGTTTAGTAAATCTTTGTATCTTTTTATTTTATCTATGTTTATAACATTTGAGTAGATTAACGCTTCCATTGTTGATAGCCAATTTGGAATTTTAATATAGTGTTTTACTTGAGTTTTTTTGCCATACTTGTCGCAAAGCATCCCGAATTAAACGTTTCTGAAAATAATTGTGGGTTTTATTTTTGCCATCCCATTTACAATGGGTGTATACCGAGGTAGAAATGTTGTACAGAAGGAAATTGGAAAAAAAAATCGGTCTTTTTAAAAAAAAAAATCCATTTAATAAAAATATTTTTTTTAAAAAAAATAACTGCATTCTTAACCAGAAATTTCTTTTCTTTTCATATTGTAAGCGGGAGAGAAACAGGAACAATGGCCACATTTCAAGGGCTGGTTTCAAATCCTTTGATCCGGTATAAATATATTTCCGATGATACAGGATTAGGGCCCCATTAGGGTTAATGGGATTAGGAGGCCAACTCTCCTTCCTGCATTTTAAGCGCTCTGTTATCTAGAGTGCTGAAAATACAGCAGAAAGGTGGAAGGCAGTGGCCAAATGGAGCAAAAATTGAAATGCAAGACAGCAGATGTCCAGCCTTTGTAAATTTAAGCCTCGTGAACTTCAACTCCCAGAATTCCTCAGCCCTCAATTTAGCAGGAATCTCAATTGGACACACACACACACACACACACCCAACCAAGGTGGATTTGATTTAAATCAGTTTGATTTAAATCACAATCGAAATCATGATTTAAATCACAAAAATTAAAAGGCTGGATTTAAATCAACTCAATTTAAATCATAATTTTTTAAAGAGCAGCTGTCCCCTCTGTCTTTCAGCGACTCATCAAACAGTCCCAATGTCGCAGAATATACAACCTCATGCTACACAACTAAGCTCCGTTTCATGCGGAATAAACTAAATTATGAAGGTGTCTTAAATAGAAAACTATCTTTAGGTAGATTTTTTCTTATTCCAAAAGCATTTTATTAAAATAAATTTGATTTAAAAAATGTAAAAATCTGTTTCAAATTTTTTTTAAAAATCGATTTAATTTTTTTTAAAAAAATCCGATTTTTAAAAACATCCGTGCATTTTTATCCACCCTGCTCCCAACAGCCCTTCCAGCAGACACAGAGGAGTTTAAGAAGCAAGGCAAGCCGATTCTTGCCCTGTGAGACCATCTCAGTTCCTGCGTCTTAGTTGGAAAAAAGAATATTCAAATTTTAATTAAGCTGGAGGCTTAAACTACAGTCTCCTTTTTTTTTTTTGAAGGCTCTGCAATCAACCTGACGTTTTTTGCAGGCTGCAGGAAAGCTACAACTTGGCACCCTGGCAATCCCGGAGCCCGCCAGCCGAGACGAAATTGCAACAGCTCCACCCGACATGGAGAGAATGTGCAGAGAGGGAAGAATCTGGAAAATACAAAAAAGAGACTCGCCCAATGGCGACCGGTTTTGCAGACAGGAATTCTTTCCGTTTAAGAGGGGGAAATTGTGATTTTGCCATGGGAAACCAGATGGCTCTGTTGCCCTTTTCCAATCCCAAGTCGGATGTGGATTACAGCGTGCCCACAATTTATAATTCACTTACTGTCCATTTCAAGTTACAACGGTACTTAACGAAGTGACAGGACCATTTTTCACTCTGACGACCATTGCAGCATTCCTGCGGTCATTAGGTCAACAGACACTTGGGAACTGACTCGCATTTATGACAGCTGCAAGGCCCCGGGGTGATGTGATCCCCTTTTGCAATCTTCCAAGAAGCAATGGCAAAGTCAGAGTCCCTTAACCATGGTGTTACTAAGTTAACGACTGCAATGATTCACTTAACAATGGTGGGCTAGAAAGGTTTGCAGAATGGAGCCAAATTCAACTCAATACAATGCAATAGCAGAGTTGGAAGGGACCCTGGAGGTCTTCTAGTCCAACCCCCTGCCTAGGCAGGAAACCCTATAAAGTTTCAGACAAATGGCTATCCAACATCTTCTTGAAGACTTCCAGTGTTGGGGCATTCACAACTTCTGGAGGCAAGTTGTTCCACTGATTTAATTGTTCTCACTGTCAGGAAATTTCTCCTTCTAAGTTGCTTCTCTCCTTGATTAGTTTCCACCCATTGCTTCTTGTCTTGCCTTCAGGTTCTTTGGAGAATAGTTTGATTTCTGTGTGGCAACCCCTGAGATATTGGGAGGCTGCTATCATGTCTCCCCTAGTCCTTCTTTTTATTAAACTAGACATTCCCAGTTCCTGCAACCGTTCATGTTTTAGTCTCCGGTCCTCTAATCCTCTTTCTTGCTCTTCTCTGCACTCTTTCCAGAGTCTCCACATCTTTTCTACATCGTGGAGACCAAAACTGGATGCAAATATTCCAAGTGTGGCCTTTCCAAGGCCTTATAAAATGGTATAAACCCTTCACGTGATCTTGATTCTCTCACTCTGTTGATGCAGCCTAGAACTGTGTTGGCTTTTTTGGCAGCTGCTGCACACGGCTGGCTCCTATTTAAATGGTTGTCCACTAGGACTCCAGGATCCCTCTCACAGTTACTACTATTGAGCAAGGTACCACCTATACTGTACCTGTTAATTCCCTTAAACGGCTGCCTCGCTTAGCGGCCGAAATTTTGGCCTCACTTGAGAATTACTTATTTAAGATTTCCACAGGCTGTGGAAGCCAAATTTCCCCAAAATCAACCAGGAGAAAAAGAATCCAAGAAAGCAATATTGCTAGACCAATCTGTTATTTATGCCCATGCTTGTCGGCCTTGGTAACTTTTAAGCTGGATGGACTTCAATTCCCAGCATTCCCTGACCAGCTTTGCTGTCTAGGGAATGCTGGGAGTTGAAGTCCACCCAGCTTTCCACTTTCATGCAAAGTAGTTTCCTTAAAAACCAATTTTGACTTCTAAGGCAGTGATTTCGCAGCCGGGGCAGATATTTGATGGAAGCACTGACTGTACCATCTTATACAAGTAGTCCTCAACTTACAACCATTCGTTTAGTGAAGTTACAAAATGGCCCTGGGGGAAAAAAGGGGGACCTATGCCTGTTTTTCACACTTAAAACCATTGCTGGGGTCATGTGATCAAAATTCGGATGCTTGGCAACTGGCATGTACTTATGACAGTTGCAGTGTCCTGGGGTCACGTGACACCCCCCCCCCCTTTGCAGCCTTCTGACAAGCAAGATTCCCTTAACAACTGTGTCACTGACTTAACAAGTTCCGTGATTCGCTTAACAACGGTGGCAAGAAAGGTTTGTAGGATGGGGCGAGACTCACTTAACGTCGGTCTCGCTTAAAGCAGTGGAAATTATGGTGGCGAGTCATGGACAAAGCTTCCCTCAGATCAAAGCTTTGGGATAACCTCAGTATCACGGTTAGCTGCCTCATGGAAAGTGAGACCGCGTAAAAGGAGGTACGGGGAAATGGACCTACTAAGATGGTTAATGATTGAGTCGAATCACAATGGACCATTCACCGTATTTCCAAAGATTAAGCCGCTATCACAACCATCGTAGGGAGGCTGTGAGCAATTCCCAGTCCAATGGGAAAAAGAAAAACAGAGGAAAGGAAAATATAGATTGCAAAGATTAGGTTTTCACGACTGTAATTGGAATTTCTCCCCCCTTCAGTTTTGTCAATTAACCAGAGGAACCGTCTCTAAAAAGCTGGCATAGAGGACACCAGGAGGAGCAACTATGAAGCACATATACCAGGGGCGTCAAAATCAATTTAATTGAGGGCCGCATCAGGGGTGTGATTGATCGGGGAGGGGCGGGGGGGGGGAGCCAGAAGTGGCCGACTGGGTGGGCGTGGCCAGCTTGACGCCACTCCCCAAACTGCTGGCATGTTTCCGCTTCCCACTGGGTAGACCAGGCCAAAGCCATGCTGGGCGGCCCCTTCTAGGGGCCACATTCACATAGGCCCTGCTATATGAATAGAATAGAATAGAAGTAGACTAGAAATAGAACAGGAAACAGAAAAGAATAGTAGAATAAAATAGAAGAAAAAATTAGAAATAGAAAAAGTAGTAGAATAGAAATAGAATAAGGAATAGTAGAATAGAGTAGAAGAAATAGAATAAAAGTAGAATAGAAATAGAATAGGAAATAAAAAAGAATAGTAGAATAAAATAGAAGAATAGATTAGAATAGAAAAAGTAGAATAGAAATAGAATAGAATAAGGAATAGTAGAAGAATAGAAGAAATAGAAGTAGACTAGAAATAGAATAGGAAATAGAAAAGAATAGTAGTAGAATAAAATAGAAGAATAGATTAGAATAGAAATAGAAAAAGTAGAAGTAGAATAGAAATAGAATAAGGAATAGAAAGGAATAGTAGAAGAATAGAATAGAAGAAATAGAACAGAAGTAGAATAAAATAAAATAGAAATAGGAATAGAAGAGAATAAGAAATAGAAGAGAAGAGGAATAAATAGAATAGAATTCTTTATTGGCCAAATATGGTTGGAAGGAAGGAATTTGTCTTCAGTTCATAAGCTCTCAGTGTACATAAACGCTTTAAGTGATAGATCATGATCACAGTCATCATAAAAATACTTCAATCATAAATACTGTATTAAATATTAAAAGGTTACCAGGGGCATGCTCTAACCACAAAGAGCAACTTTGCTGCCATACAACTTCTCCTGAACTTTGTGACTCATGCAATCTGTTTCCTCTGTGCAACTTAGCCACAACAGAAGCATCTGTTCATTTGGGCCCAGAAAGGAAAGTCCTAAAATCTGTGTGAGCTTTTCATTCAGACCAGGGAGGTCTCCAAACCTGGCACTGAAAAGTGACTTTACGACTGTTTTTCACACTTACGACCACTGGCAGCATCCACGTGGTCACGTGATCAAAATTTGGACGCTTGGCAACTGGCTATTTATGACGGTTGTAGTGTCCCCGGGGTCATGCGATCCCTCTTCTGGCAAGCGGAGTCAATGGAGGAGCCAGATTCACTTAACAACCGTGGTACTAACTTACAACTAAAGTGATTGACTTAACAACTGTGGCAAGACAGGTCGTAAAACTCATTTAACTGACTCCCTTTGCAATGGGAATTGATGCTCAATTGTGTTTGTAAGCGGAGGATCACCCGAATGTATAAGCCACAGGCTGCTGGGTGTGTCAATCCAAGCATCCAGCGGCCTCCCCTCCTCCAGGATTTTGCAGCTTCTGGAAGCTTCTCCCATGCCAGCTTTCCTAAGGGTGGATAAGCAGTGCAGGCTGCGAGATCCAGAAGCAGCAGCAGCCGAGTGACACATCTGTTCCAGCATCTGGCCAACCAATGTGCCAATTACTGAGAGCAACCCAAAGAACGGCCGTTCCAAAATAAAAGTTTAATATTGGATTAGACTGGATCTTGAGCTAGGCTGCACCCAGATGCAAAAAGAGCAACCAAGAGGATTAGGGGACTGAAGGCTGAAACATATGAAGAACGGTTGCAGGAACTGGGAATGTCTAGTTTAATGAAAAGAAGGACTAGGGGAGACATGATAGCAGTCTTCCAATATCTCAGGGGTTGCCACAAAGAAGAGGGAGTCAAGCTATTCTCCAAGGCACCTGAGGGTAGAACAAGAAGCAATGGGTGGAAACTAATCAAGGAGAGAAGCAACTTAGAACTTAAGGAGAAATTTCCTGGCAGTTAGAACAATTAATCAGTGGAACAACTTGCCTTCAGAAGTTGTGAATGCCCCAACACTGGAAGTCTTTAAGAAGATGTTGGATAGCCATTTGTCTGAAACAGTATAAGGCCGGAATGGCGAACCTATGCACGTGTGCCACAGGTGGTACGTAGAGCCATTTGTCAGGGCACGCGAGGCGTTGCCCTGTCACCTGTCCAGCGCCAGCTGAGTTCAGCCTTTTTTAAAACCATTTTTCACCCTCCCCAGGCTCCAGAGGCTTTATAGGAACCTGGGGAGGGTGAAAAGAGCCCCCCCCCCGGAGGCTTCAGGAGGCTTCCCTGAACCTCCGGAGCGCAAAAAACCAACAACCCCAGCCCTATGGGCAAACCAGAAGTTCAGGAACGGACTTCCGGTTTGCTCGTAGCGTCGTTTTTAGTCCTCCGGAGGCTTCAGGGAAGGTTCCTGAAGCCTCTGGAGGGCCTCTGGTGTGTGTGTGTGTGTGTGTGTGTGTGTGTGTGTGTGTGTGTGTGTGAAGGCTCTGCCCCTTCTCCCCTTTCTTACATGCTCTGAGCTGATCCTTTGGGAACAGAGCATTATGAAGACACAATAGAATGAATGAGCTGGAAGGGACCTTGGAGGTCTTCTAGTCCAGCCCCCTGCTCAAGCAGGAGAAACTATATTTCAGATGTTACTGTCGAGTCTCCTCTTATAAACATAGGGATGGGAGTGCCCACGATTTCTGGAGGCAAGCTGTTCCACTGGTTAATTGTCCTCACTGTTAGAAGTTTCTCCTTCATTCCAGATTGCTTCTCTCTTTGATTAATTTCCAACCGTTGTTTCTTGTCCCGTCCTCTGGTGCTCTGGAGAATTGGTCCCCCTCTTGTTTGTGGCAGTCCCTCAAATACTGCAATATTGCTATCATGTGTGTCCCCCCCCCCCCAATTCTTCTTTTCTCTGGACTAGCCAGACCCAAATCCTGCAGCCGTTATAACTCCGAGCGGTCACTAAATGAACTGTTGTAAATTGAGGACCATCTGCATTTCGTTAGCAATAAAAAGCAGTAAAGAATCCCGTGGCATCTTAAAAGACTAGCGCAAACTTATTATTGAAGCAGCTGCTGGGAATCACAATTAATTTCAGATATTACATAATCTTTTTCTAAGGCTCCTGGCCCCTGCCAGCAATTCTTGTTTCAGGAAGTGGATTGTGATTTGCAAATATTATTTCGAAACGAAGGTGCTGAGGCAGCACTACAACTGGGCTGAAGACAACGCAGCCCTCCTTCCTGTTCCAGGAGGAGCTTCAGCAGAATCGTTTAAGTAGGCCTGCAGGATTTCTCCAGAGGAAAAGGAAGCCAACTGGATTTTCAGTCTCCTGGGACAAATAAATTCAATTTACTGCCAACGGAGGTGGCTGCGAGATCATCACCCCACAGCTAATCCTTCCCGAGCCCATGTGAGCGTTGCAGCTGCCGAAAAAGCCAATGCAGCCCTGGGCTTGCCTCGATAGAAGGATCACATCAAGCTCACGAGAAGGGATTACAGATTAGCAGAGTTGGAAGGGACCTTGTGGGTCATCTAGTCCAACCCCCCACCCAAGCAGGAGACCCATACACCATTTCTGAGAGATGGCGGTCCAGTCTCTTCTTGAAATCCTCCAGGGAGGACGCTCCCACAACCTCCGAAGGCAACTTCTGTTCCATGGGTCGACTGTTCCCACTGTCAGAAAAAATTCTCCTTATTTCCGGGTTGAATCTCTCCTTGGTCGGTTTGTCTGGCCTTCGGATGCTTTGGAGAATAGCTTGACTCCCTCTTCTTTGGGCAACCCCCGAGATATTGGAAGGCTGCTATCCCTGTCTCCCCCTGGTCCTTCTCTGCACTAGACTAGCCAGGCCCAGTTCCTGCAACTGTTCATCGTATGTTTTAGCCTCCAGTCCCCTCATCATCCTAGTACAGTGTTTCTCAACCTTGTCAACTTGAAGATGTCTGGACTTGAACTCCCAGAATTCCCCAGCCAGCGAATGCTGGCTGGGGAATTCTGGGAGTTCAAGTCCAGACATCTTCAAGTTGACAAGGTTGAGAAACACTGTACTAGTACAACTGTGTGCAGCGCAAGTGAGGCCCACACTTGGCATACAATTAGTCCCACGGCCACAAGTGAGCCTGATATTTCTGTGGCTAAGCGAGAGACATTCGTTAGCTGAATTTTGCATCCTTTCTCGCCATGGTTGTTCAGCGAATCACTGCAGTTGTTAAGTTAGTAACAGGGTTTTGTTAAGGGAATCTGCTTCCCCATTGACTTGGGCTTGTCTGAAGGTCACAAAAGGGGACCACGTGACCCCTGGATTCTGCGACCGTCATAAATATGAGCCGAACGTCCGGATTTTGATCACGTGACTGTGGGGATGCTACTGCTGCAACGATTGAAACGAATCCTTAGAAAAATTAACCTTCGTAACTGAAGGTCCAACCAACAACATTGAGACCAATTTAAGCTGAATTAAGTTCAGCTCGATTATGTGATTTAGAAGCGGCTTTGGTTTGCCTTTACCTGCGAAGTTTCAAATAAGGAAAGCCATTCATTGTGGGCCTCTTGGGTGGAAATGTGCCAAGGCCCTGTACACAGCCTTTCACTGCAACCTCAAAGCCCGCCACCTCAGACAAGGCACAACGAACCTCTATAAATTAAATGGAGGTGCCAACATTTCACCAGGAGCTATTCTGACATTCCAGATTTGGTCACAAGTCAGCATTTTCTTGTTAAGAACTCAGTAACACTTTTGGCCGCATTCTAGTGGGCAAAAGTTCAGTCTAACATTCCAGCAAAGAAAGTGGAATCCTCTTTATTCTGACTACAGATAGTCCTTGGCTCACAACATTTCATTTAGTGACCGTTCAAATGGGAAAAAGTGACTTGATGTTTGATGAATTTATAGGCCGCCCAATCCCAAAGGACTCTGGGCGGCTTACAACAATACATTTAAAAAATAGAAGTTAAAGACACAGAGACATAGATTAAAAAGACCACAACATACACCCAGTCTGATCAGGGCTGGAACTCAATCGTGAGTTCAACAGCCCAGGGCCTGCCGGAATAGCCAGGTCTTAAGAGCCTTACGGAAGGCCACGAGAGTGGGTAGGGTCCGGATCTCTGGGGGCAGTTTACTCCAGAGGGTCAGAGCGGCAACAGAGAAGGCCCTCCCCCGGGTAGTTGCCAGCCGACATTGTCTGGCTGACGGTACCTGGAGAAGGCCCTCCCTGTGCGATCTTATCGGTCGTTGGGAAGTATGTGGCCGAAGACGGTCTCGCAGATAAGAGCCGAGATGGCACAGTGGTTAGGGTTCAGTACTGCAGGCCACTTAAGCTGACTGTTATCTGCAGTTCGACGGTTCAAATCTCACCGGCTCAAGGTTGACTCAGCCTTCCATCCTTCCGAGGTGGGTGAAATGAGGACCCAGACTGTGGGGGCGATATGCTGACTCTGTAAACCGCTTAGAGATGGCTGAAAGCCCTATGAAGCGGTATATAAGTCTAACTGCTATTGCTATAGATATCCGGGTCCTAGGCCATGTAGGGCTTTAAAGGTGACTTACGACAGCTTCCCCATGTACGACCGTTGCAGTATGTAATCAAAATTCAGATTCTTGGCAACTGACTCACATTTATGGTGGTTGCAGTGTCCCGGGGTCATGCAATCCCCTTTTGCGACCTTCTGACAAGCAAAGTCCACGGGGAAGCCAGATTCACTACACAACCGGGTGACCAACAACTGCAATGAGTCACTTATAACAAGAGTGGCTCGCTTAGAAATGGAAATTTGGGGCTCAATTGTGGTCGTAAGTCGAGGACTATCTGTAAGGTTGATTTGAACCCGAGCAGACTCTAGAAGCTACAACCTAGGACCACTGTAATCCCTTCTCGTGATCTTGATGTGAACCTATTGTGCACCAAATTTGAGACATTCGTTAAGTGAGTTCTGCCCCATTTTTACGACTTTTCTTGCTGCTGCGTTTGTTAAGTTTTACTGCTGTTTTTAAGTGAATCTGATTTCCCTGTTGACTTTGGATGTCAGAAGGTCGCAAAAGGGGATCCCTTGTCCCAGGGGCACTGCAACCGTCATAAAGCTGAGTCAGTCGCCGAGCATCTGAATTTTGATCACGTGACCATGGGGAATGCTGCAACGGTCATAAGTGTGTTAAGCGGTCCTAAATCGCGCTTTTCAGTGCCGCTGTAAGTTCGGTGACTAAATGAACTGTTTGTTCTGACCGAGGCTTCCCCAGCAGCACGAAGCCGAGTCCTGGTCCCGATAAACCCCTTTTATTTAATTGACAGTGAATTCCTCTCCAGCCAAGTCTTTCCTCTCCCACAGTCACAATTACCAACCTTGATCAGGTTTGGAGAGGGGCCAGGCCGATATCTTTCAGACTCTGCAATACTGGGCAAGAATGAATTAATGGTCTCCTGCAAACTCCACTCCCCTGTTGCTCCTCTTTTATTCCCTCTGGGAGGGGCCATTCACCGTCCACCTGTGGCCTTACTCCCAAGTCGACCCCTGTTCCTTAGCTGTTCCCTTCGTTTGGCAGCTCTGCGCATGCGCCCACTGGGAACAGGCTCCAGCTGTTCATCTGCCTCAATGATGTCCGATTTCGAAGGCAGCTGATAACTGGCATAACTGGCCCCCTCTCTGCCTCCGACACAGAGCCCTCATCAGAGCCTTCCCCAGACTCCAGGACTGGCCCAGGTTCCACCCCAACCTCCTCACTGTCCGAATCTGCCGCCAGCTCTGCGGGCCACAGCACTGTTGTAAGTCGAGGACTATCTATCTCAGAGACACAGACTGCTAACTGCCTTAACGTTCGAAACAGGCCATCAACAGATCCCTGCTCTTCTCAAAGAATCCCACCCCAGGCTTTCTCTGCTCAAGTGAGCAAGACAAGGCATGTTTTTCTACAGTTGAAATCTCTGTGCCGCCGCCCCCAAGCTGAACAAAAGGTTCAAAACAAATGCAGGAAAGAGCTGGCTTCCACAACTGCAGGAAGCTTCTATTCATTCTGTGCTGCCTGTCTTTCTCAGAAAGAACAATTCCTCTCTTATCCTATTGCTTTTGACACTCATCCGAAGGGCTTCTTAGCAAAAATCGGTTAATTTGCAGGAAGAGAAGTGAAACCAACCCATTTTTCAAAAGAAAGCAGAACACACAGAAAGAGAGAGAGAGAGAGATGCTTGCAAGATCAAAAGATTAGCATTTTCACCCTGAAGGCTTTTGAAATTCATGCAGCATATTTTTTGGAGGCCCGCCGGCAAGTGTCTCAATTAGAGGCCATCAAAGCAATACATTTACAGGGACATCTTTGTCCTTCTCCATTGCCAAACCAGGGTGAGGCCGCATGACGATCCTTGTTTGACAAGGTGGTCAATTTCCTAGAGTTTCAGGAAGCAGTTTTCATGTGTGGGATCCGGCCATCTCATGCGCGACAGAGAAACAACTGAAGAGAGGGTTAAACGGAGATTATTCTGATTTAATTAGGTGCTCAAAACGAACATATAAAGTAGACAAGGCTGGCATTAGAGAAATGGTTTCCCTTTTCTGCCTACATTTATGGAAATTGCCCTCCCCTTTTCTGCTGTTTCAGAGTTGGCACATCCAACGTTCGGGGTTCAAGCCACGATAACCACAACTTTCAAGGTTTAACATGCTCTTATTTTTAAGGAAACTCCTTTCCCCTAAATTGGTGTTTCTCAAACTTGGAAGAGGGGTGGATTTTCGACTCCCAGAATTCCCCAGCCAGCATTGTTTCTCCCCAAAATCATCCCTAGCATAACTACCTGGGGAATTCTGGCAATTGATCCACGCATTTTCAACTTTGGGGTGGGGAATTCTGGGAGTTGAAGTCTACCCAATTGGGGAGAGAGGGCCGCCATGGGTTGTGGGGGGTGGGGTGAAGAATGGGCACATTTAATTAATCAAAGAGAGAAGCAACCTGAATTAAGGAGAAACTTCCTAGCAATGAAGACAAATTAACCGGTGGAACAGCTTGCCACTAGAAATCGTGGGTGCTCCGTCATTGGAGGTTTTTAAGAAGAGACTAGACAGTTGCTTATCTGAGATGGTATAGGTTCTCATGCTTGAGCAGGGGGCTGGACTAGAAGACCTCCAAGGTCCTGTCCTATCCTATACACCTTAAAGGGGCCAAATTTGATTTAAGCCATTTAAATGGTCCCCTGAAATAATTCCCACTGGCCAAGCAGCTGAATTTGAGTCACGTCACCTGGAGAGGTGTGTGTGTGTGTGTGTCTGTGTGTGTGCTACACTGGTCGAAGGTGTGAAAAAGGATCATAGGTCGCTTTTTTCCCCAGTATCATTATAACTTCAGTTGCTAAATGAGTGGTTGTAAATCAAGGACCACCTGTATTGGGTGCCTGCTTGGCAGGAAAGGTAACTTACACAATCAAAAGGAAGAAATGGTAGAGACAAACCGGATGCAGAGGCCGGAAGTTAAGGTTCTAAAATGTCTGTGGTCAGAGACAAATGTTTAAATCAACAAGAGCCAGATTTGTAATCTCTTTTAGGGGTTTTAAAGGCAGGTGACCTCAAGAAAAGTGAATTGGGGGGGGGGGAACCTTTCAAGGCTGCAAATATTTAGCAGTTCCTCTCTGAAATGTGAGCCCGATTGCTCCTCCTTTCCATAAAAAGCCTCCTGTCTTTCAATATATCGGAGAGAAAACAGGGGTTCCCTTGTTACAGGGGAAATCTTTACTCTCCTTGGGAGAAGCAGATTTTTCCAGGCGATTTGCTTGACGTTACAAAGTGAACTGCGTGTTTCAGGTTAGGCAAGTTAATCTTTTGCCAAAGTTAATACTGACACCATAAACCAAGGGTGTGCGACATTGACCACTTCAAGACCAGTGGACTTCAATTCCCAGAATCCCCCAGCTTTAGAGGGTTTAAAATCAGTAAGCTGCCTAAGATTCTGACATGTTGGAGAGAACTTACAACGGGGACATCCGATCTTGGTGACCTTAAAGACTTCAACAAGGGAGTTGAAGTCCACAGTCTTTAAAGACTGTGGACTTCAACTCCCAGAATCACCATATGTGACCTTCCCAGCTGGCTTCTGATAAGCAAAGTGTGTGTGTGTGTGGGAGCCAGGTTTGCTTAACAACAGCAGCGATTCACTAAACAACTGTGGCAAAAATAAATGGGATGCAACTCTACTGCCTTGCTTAGCACCAGAAATTGTGGCCATAAGTCAAGGACTACCTGGCGGGAAGGAGGGTCAAGGAAGCATCAGGAGACCTGGTTTGGAGGCAGAAATAGGAAAACCTGCAATGAGAAGCTGAAGATGAAAAAGAAAAAAAAAGTGGCTACTTAAGACATTTCCAGAGGTCACAAATGTAGAATAATGTAAATTATGCTACCATTATGTCAGTTTGATAGTTACTAAGTTATTTCCTCCAGAGAAAAAAAAATGCAAAGTCAACGTTCTGGATGGGGGGAAAAAGGAGAAAAGGTACAGAAAGGGTAGATCCAACCACAAACAACGACGACCTTGCAAGGAAGGAGAGCTGAGACAAAGGACTGGCCTCTTGAGGCTTTGGTTAGAGCAGTGTTTCTCAACCTTAGCAACTTGAAGATGTCCGGACTTCAACTCCCAGAATTCCCCAGCCAGCGAATGCTGGCTGGGGAATTCTGGGAGTTGAAGTCCGGACATCTTCAAGTTGCCAAGGTTGAGAGACACTGGGTTAGAGTGAATTTAGGACAGGACAGGACAAGAGAATAGGAATTGGAATAGAACAAAACAATAAATAGGGATAGGATAGCTTTATTGTCACCTCGAATGTACTAATTGGCATATATTAAGATGAAATTCCGTTGCCTACAGCTCTCAAAGGGTCCCCACCTCTAATATAAACATAAACATGATAGATGAATTTAGCTCTGTTCAATCCTCATCTAGGCTGTTAACTGAGGATGTTTCCCAGGCTCATTGATTTCAATGGGGAAAATAGTAGCTGCAGAATGAAGAGGGAGTCGAGGCTCTGAAGCAATGGATGGGTCTATCCCCCCCCCCAAAAGTCCCCCCCCCACTCCCCAGGCTTGGCAGTTCCAGGGGTTCCAGAGAATGGCAGAGTGCCCCTTGGGGGCAAAAAGAGGACTTAAAAGACAGCCAAAATCTCTTAGCGAGATGCCCTCTAGAAGAAAAAAGAGAAGGCAGCGAAGAGGCTGAAGGACAAGGGATGATCCAAGGGCAGAAAAATTAAATGCAGCTAATCCTCAGCTTGCAACCATTCCTTTGGTGACTGTTAGAAGTGACTTATGACTGTTTTTCACACGACCGTTGCAGCGTCGTCGCCCCCCCCCCATGGCCACATGATCAAAATTCAAATGCTTGGCAGCGGATTCATATTGATGACGGTTGCAATGCCCTGGGGTCGTGTGGTCCCCTTTTGCGACCTTCTGACAAGCAAAGCCAGTGGGGAAGACAGATTCACTTTACAACCGGGTGACTAACTTAACAACTACAGCGGTTCGCTTAACAACGGTGGCAAGGAAGGTTGCAAAACGGAGCAAAACTCATTTAGCTGTCTTGCTTAGCAACAGAAATTTCATTAAGTCAAGGACTCACGTGTAATATACAAAAAAATACATAAAATGTAAAATATAATCTCCTGGGATGTCTTCTTTGACGCCGCAGGAGGAGAAAAGTCTGGCTGAAAAAGGGATGGGGCAACTTCCAATGTCTCACTCAAGTTGGAGCCTCCATGGCTAGGAGCAGTGTGCTGTAGAATGGCACTTGGAGCTCACCAAGGGTCCCATCCCGCTGAGGGAGGCAGCCAAGGATTATGGGGCAGAATAGCCAGGGTGGATATCAGAGCAGCAGCCTAGCCGGGTCTCCATCCATGGGGAGAGAAGGCTGGATGCCCACAGGAGTTGAAGGAAAGCCAGCTTTCTTGGCTTCAGAAGCCGTGGGGGAGCCAGGCTGAGCCAGATCACGTGTCCCCAGAAGACCCAGGGCCGTGTGAAACCCAACTCTGCAGGGGTGACAGGGGGAGGGGAGCCAATTGAAGATTAGGGGCAAAAAAAGCAGGAGGAAGATTAAATGGGAGGGGGTGGAGGGGACAAGAATGCCGAGTGATATATAATAATTAATCATTCATAGAAAGGCTAATAATCATCCCCACATAAAGGAGGGTCTCAAAAGGGGGGAGAGGAAAAAGAGGAAGTGGTGGTGGTGACCCAGCCCACCCCAACTGCCTTCATTCATGTTACACCTACCTTTGAGGGGGCGGGGGGGCATGGGAAGCCATTCAGACGACTCCCCTGTCCCACCGATAGAATATAAAAATGGAAGAGAATAAAACAAACCCCAAATAAAGGCAGGTCTCAAAAAGGAGAGGAGGGAGGGAAGGAGGGGGGACACCAAAGCCTAGCTGCTTTCCCATCTCTTTCCCTCCCCTCCAAGTAACCTGCGTCCTTCCTTTCCCTCCAGTTCCACCCATTCAGACGACTCCCACTGATTTAATATAAAAACAAATCTTAATAAAATGATCCCCAAATAATAGCAGGAGGAGGAGAGGGAGGACACCAAGCCCCACCCAGCCCCCTTCCCTCAGGCTACACCCGTCTTTTACTTCCCTGAAGTTACAGGCCTCTTTGCCTTCCTTCCAGCTTCATTCCTTTCCCTCCAGTTACATGCATTCAGACGACTCCCAGCCCTCTTGCTAGAATATAAAAGCTAATAAAACAACCCCCAAATAACGGCAGGAGACACCAAATAGGGAAAAGGAAGGTGAGGGAAGGAGGCCACCAAGCCCTCCCTCGTGCTACACGTGTCTTTGCCTCCCCACAAACAAGTCACATGTGTCATTCCCTTCCCTTCAGAGGACTCCCAGCCCCCTTGCTAGAATATAAAAGCTAATCCTAATAAAACAATCCCAAAACAAGGGCAGGTCTCAACAAGAAAGAGGAGGTGGGGGGAGGACTCCATCCCTCATGCTACACGTGTCTTTGCACTCCCTTCCAGCTACACCTGTCATTCCTTTCCCTCCAGTTCCACCCATTCAGACGACTCCCAGTCCCAGGCTATACTATAAAAGCTAAAGAACCATCCCCAAATAACAGGAGGACACAGCAGACAGACAAGAGGAGGAGGAAGGTCACCAAGCCCAGCTTCCATCCTTCATGTTACACGTGTCTGTGTGTCTTCCCTCAAGCGACAGGTGTCATTCCCTCCCCCCCCCTCCAGTTCCACCCATTCAGACGGCTCCCAGGCCCTCAAACCTAATTCTAATTTTTAAAAAAAGCAATAATCCCCAAATAACGGCAGGTCTCAACCTTTGAAAGGGGGAAAGAGGGGGAGGGCTTCGCTCCCCTCATGCTACCCGTGTCCTTGACTTCCCACAAGATACACGTGTCTTTCCCTTCCCTGAAATCACAGGCGTCTTTCCCTGCTCACGTTCCAGTCTTTTCTCGAGCGACACGTGTCGTTCCCTTTCTCCGCTCCAGTTCCCCCCATTCAGACGACTCTCGCCTCCCCCCCCAACCCGTGGCAACCTAAAAACAAATCCTAAAATAAATTTAAAAAATCCCATCCACAAATAACAGCAAGGAGGAAGAGTAGAAGAGGGGGGGGAGCCCACCGAGAGCCCGGCCGCCTTCCCTCGTGTTACACGCTTCCCGCAAGATACACGCGTCTTTTCCTTCCCACAAAATACACACGTGTCCATCCCTTCCCGAAAGAGACGTTTCCCTTCCCACAGGATACACGCGTCTTTCCCCACAATGTGTCGTTCCCTTCCAACAAGATCCACGCGTCTTTCCCTTTCCACAAGTTACGCGTGTCTCCCTTCCCGCAAGATACACGCGTCTTTTCATTCCCACAAAATACAGACGTGTCCATCCCTTCCCGAAAGAGACGTGTTTCCCTTCCCACAGGATACACGCGTCTTTCCCTCCCCACAATGTCGTTCCCTTCCCGCAAGATCCACGCGTCTCTCCCTTCCCGCAAGATACACGGTCTTTTCATTCCCACAAAATACACACGTGTCCATCCCTTCCCAAAAGAGACGTGTTTCCCTTCCCACAGGATACACGCATCTTTCCCTCCCCACAATGTCGTTCCCTTCCCGCAAGATACACGCGTCTTTTCATTCCCACAAAATACACGCGTCCATCCCTTCCCAAAAGATACGTGTTCCCCTCCAACAAGACCCACGCGTCTCTCCCTTCCCACAAGATACATGTGTCTCTCCCTTCCTGCAAGATACACGCGTCTTTTCATTCCCACAAAATACACGTGCCCATCCCTTCCCAAAAGAGACGTGTTTCCCTTCCCACAGGATACACGCGTCTTTTCATTCCCACAGGATACACGCGTCTTTCCCTCCCCACAATATGTCGTTCCCCTCCAACAAGATCCACGCGTCTCTCCCTTCCCACAAGATACGTGTGTCTTTCCCTTCCCGCAAGATACACGCGTCTCATCATCCCCTTCCCCACGCGACGCGCTCTCCAGAGGCCTTTCTAGGCCGCGCGGGCGACTCCCGCTCCTCCCCTGCGCCCCCGCTCACCGTCAGGCCGGTGCCCAGCACGATCACGTCGTACTCCTCATTCATGGCGGCGGTGACGGCGGAGGCGGGCGGGCGGCGGGCGAGGCCGGGCGGGGGCGGCGCGGCGCTGGGAGGCCTCCCTCGGGCGGCGGCGGGGGCGGCGGAGGGGCTCGGGCGGCGGGGCCGGGGCAGCGGTTCGAGGCCTCGGCGGCCGTAACTGCCGGCGACTGAGGAGGAGGAGGAGGACGAAGAAGAAGAAGAAGCGGCAGCTGAGGAGAAAATGGAGGCGACGCTGCTCCTGCCGCCGCCGCCGCCGGGAGAAGAGCGCGCCAGAGGGGCGGGGCCTTTGGGGGGCTGGGCGGGGCCTCGGCCGCCACCCGAGGGGGAGGAGTTGGAGGGCGCCCCAATCCCCGCCATCGTCGCCAAGGGGGCGCTGCCCGGCCGGCGGCCGTTATTGGGCTCCCGCGAGGTGTCAATCAAGGTTGGGAGGGAAGAAGGGAGGCGGGGCGTTCCTTTATTTGCCCCCACTCGGGACCACGCCCCCAAGCCGCGATTGGCTGCGCGCCCTCGGCCGGACGAAAGCCAGCTCGATGCCACGCAGGTGCCGCCGGGCATGGGAGGAAGCGGGGGGGGGGGCAAAGAGCATGCGCGCTCGGGAAGGTGAAGCCGCTGCCCTGCTTCCTGGGTGATGAGCAGGTGACTCCCTGCCAAGCTGATTCCACCGTGTCTTTCTTTATTTAGCCAAGAATGAATTAGATAACAGATATAAGTATGGACATGATTATGAATGCATGAAATGAATAGGAATAGAAGGGAATATTAGGATAGGGGCGGTAGGCACACTGGTGCATTAATGCACACCCCTTACAGACCTCTTAGGAATGGGGTGAGGTCTGCAGTAGGCAGTCTAAGGTTAAAGTTGTGGGGGGTTTGTGGGAAGAAACCACAGAGTCAGGTAGAGCAGTGGTCTCCAACCTTGGCAACTTTAAGACTTGTGGACTTCAACTTCCAAAGTTCCTCAGCCAGCTTTGCTGGCTGAGGAACTCTGGGAGTTGAAGTCCACAGGTCTTAAAGTTGCCAAGGTTGGAGACCACTGCTCTACACCAGTGCATAGCTGGCTGGGGGATTCTGGGAGTTGAAGTCCACAGGTCTTAAAGTTGCCAAGGTTGAAGACCATTGCTCTACACCAGTGCATAGCTGGCTGGGGGATTCTGGGAGTTGAAGTCCACAAGTCTTAAAGTTGCCAAGGTTGAAGACCACTGTGGTAAGAGCATTCCGGGCACTGACCACTCTGTTGCTGAAGTCCTATTTTTTGCAATCGAGTCTGGAGCGGTGTCCCTTGAGTTTTGCATCTATTGTGAGCTGGTGTGTTGTTGTGGTTGAGGCCGAAGTAGTCATCGACAGGTAGGAGGATGTAGCGGACAATTTAATGTGCAGCTGTCGTCCCCAAAACTGGGCTCCTGCTTGGTGCCGAAGCTGATGTGTCACCGGACACGAGGGGTGAGTCAGAACTATACCGTTACTTTGGGACCAAGATAGAAGGACCCCGGTTTGACAAGGGCCAAGATTAGATTTGAGAGATTGAGATTTATTAGATTTATATGCCGCCCTTCTCCCAAGGACTCAGGGCGGCGTACAACAATGAAAAGAAACAGATAATATAAAAGTTAAAAGTTTTATAAAACTTTATAAAAGTTTTTTAAAAAATTAAATGGAATATCCCAAACCCAATTAAAATTGACAATACATTTTTTTTAAAAAAAAATCAAATTAAAATTAGAATCTTACAGCAGTTTTTATAGTCGAGGGATGGTGGCCTTCAACCCTTTGCCCTTCCCCTAATAATGCATGCATAACAGATCATACCGATTTTTTATTTGGATTTCAGCCCCCCTTAAACCCTTGTGCTTGTTATGTTAAACAGCTCAATGTCGCATCACCTGTTTTTTCACCCCAGGTCACAGGTATCTTGCAAAGGGTTCCACCTCTATGTGGTTTGGGGTTTTTTTTTAATTGAAAATTTTAGGGAAAAAAAACTTTTACAAATGTTTACCTCCCCCCCCCAAACCCCAGCCCCCCCAACCTCCCCCCCCCCCCAGAACCAATACAGGGTATAAATCTTTAACAGAGATGTTCTAAAATAAACTTTTAAAAAGTTGGTATCATTTTTCATTTGAGCTTTAACTCCTCTTAGCTAGGCTAAATCTAAAGAGATTATATCATTCCATGTTTCTTCAGTCATAAACTATCTGGAATTTCTTAGTCCCATATTTATTTTGAATATAGTCAATCCATCTTCTCCATTCCAGCTTATATTTCTCGTCTGAATGATCCTTGAGATATGCTGATATTTTAGCCATCTCTGCTAGGTTTGTTTACTTTTAATCTCCATTCTTGAATAGTAGGCAAATAGTAGGGGGTTTTTTTTCTCATAAGGAAGCTATTCTTGTTTCTAATATCCTGGTGTTAAGGTGCTAACTTCTGTCTCGCTGTTAATGTGCAGCCCTTCTCCTTCCTATTGCAGAGCAGAATAAAAGAACAAACAGTTTTTATCTGAGGCAGCCCCCCCCCCCCCCCCCGTGACCCCTTTCTCCTTCTGCAGAGAAAAGTAAAAGGAGTTTAAAACTTTTGTCTGAGGCAGCAACACACACACACACAGCAGTGAGAGAGACAGGAAAGGAGCAAAGCTCTTAATTGTCAAGGCAAAGAAATGAAGACAAGGGAAAATGTTGGATCAGAATCCACATTCCTCCCTCTCCTGTCCCTTCCATCCACACCTGGGTCCTCTCTCCTCATCCCCAGGGACTCACCTGGACACCCAGTCCATCCTCTGATCCTTCACTATGCTTAGGTTGGATTGAAGACAGCAAAGTTCTATATTGCCCAAGCCCAGAATTTCAAGTCTGGCAGCGTAAGGGATTCTGTTGCGAGCAGAGGAGAGGAGGACTCTTTTCGTGAAATATCTCTGGACTCGTTCCATTGTATTTATGTCTGATATGCAGTGTGGTTTCCAGATGGCTTCGGTGTGATAGGTGCTGCTTCATTTAATAATCAGGAAAGAAACCACTCAACTCCATTCTTGAAATTAAGTGTACTTTTACTAATTACAAACGATAAGTAGCAAAGCAAAGCTGAGTCTGGGTAAATTGGCACGAAAGCAATGGATATCATGTATAATTCAATCCCCTCCCCTTGGCACCCCATTCCATAGTCCAATAATAATTCACCCAACTGTCAGGTGGGAGATAACTTCAAAAAACATCATCAGGCTGGAATGCTGGACAGTTAGCCTTGGCGGGAAACTCCCTTTCTCCACATGCGCAGAGAGATGGCCAGGACAGCTTCTAGAATACTCCTCCAGCACATGATTCCCCTCCCAAATACCATGCCTCCCCTCCCCTTTTCAATGGGAGCCGAAGCAGCAGTGAAGCAGAGGCTGACATAAGCTTTAAATCTGTGTTTCTGAAACTTGGCTACTGGTAAGAGGGATGGGCTTCGACTCCCAGAATCCCACCGCCTGGCCCGCAATTCTGGGAGTTGATGTCCATCCATCTTAAAGAGGCCATGTTTCAGACACACTGCTCTAAATCCTGATTTGTTCACCCTAAGTCCTGCCGTCCTATTCTCTGTGTCTTCACAATCCATAAAAAGGGGGGGATCCTTTTCCCACAATCTCGCAAAGGGAGATCATACGTGCCCTGGACACCACAACCCATCACAAACACGAGTCATCAACCATGTGAATTTTGATCTCGTAATTGTCAGGATGCTGCAATGGTCATAAGTGTGGAAAAACGGCCGTGTCACTTTTTTCAGTGCTGTTGTAACTTTGAACGCTCACTAAATGGATGTTCGTAAGTTGAGGACTTCCTGTTTATTGTTGCAAAGCCGCCTAGAGATTTGCCTAACAGCGAGATGGTTGGCATGTCAATTTAATACTTCATGGCAGGGGAAGGATACTGCAAAATCTCCATTCCCACCCTACTCTGGGTCCAGCCAGAAGTGGCGTTTGTCGGTTCTCCGAACTACTCAAAATTTCCGCTTCCGGTTCTCTGAACTACTCAAAATTTCCGCTTCCGGTTCTCTGAACTACTCAAAATTTCCGCTTCCGGTTCTCTGAACTACTCAAAATTTCCGCTTCCGGTTTTCTGAACTACTCAAACTTTCCGCTTCCGGTTCTCCGAATTACTCAAAATTTCCGCTTCCGGTTCTCCGAACTACTCAAAATTTCCGCTTCCGGTTCTCCGAACTACTCAAAATTTCCGCTTCCAGTTCTCCGAATTACTCAAAAATTCCGCTTCCGGTTCTCCGAATTACTCAAAATTTCCGCTTCCAGTTCTCCGAACTACTCAAAATTTCCGCTTCCGGTTCTCCGAACTACTCAAAATTTCCGCTTCCGGTTCTCTGAACTACTCAAAATTTCCGCTTCCGGTTTTCTGAACTACTCAAACTTTCCGCTTCCGGTTCTCCGAATTACTCAAAATTTCCGCTTCCGGTTCTCCGAACTACTCAAAATTTCCGCTTCCAGTTCTCCGAACTACTCAAAATTTCCGCTTCCGGTTCTCCGAACTACTCAAAATTTCCGCTTCCGGTTCTCTGAATTACTCAAAAATTCCGCTTCCGGTTCTCCGAATTACTCAAAATTTCCGCTTCCGGTTCTCCGAACTACTCAAAATTTCCGCTTCCGGTTCTCCGAACTACTCAAAATTTCCGCTTCCAGTTCTCTGAACTACTCAAAATTTCCGCTTCCGGTTTTCTGAACTACTCAAACTTTCCGCTTCCGGTTCTCCGAATTACTCAAAATTTCCGCTATGGTTCTCCAAACTTGCTGGATATCACCCCTGGACTCCTCCCCCTACTGCACCATTTTGGGAAAAAGCCTCCAGAAAGCTTTTGCTCGCAAATCATACCAGAAAACAGTTGGAAAGATGTATGGAGTTTTTTTTTTTTTAATGCTCACTCCCACAAAGTTGGTTGTCCTCAAAGAGTTGGACAAGGTCGGTCTTCTTCGCCAGCTGCCTGGCGTACGTCCGGGCATCGTCGGCAGAATCCTTTAACCCTGCCTGCAGGAGGAAACGCACGCACGACGTATGTTGCCGTGCAGAAGCCATGTGCAGCGCTGTGGGGCAGAGAGAGCAGGGCAACGGTGAAGGTTTTGTGCGCCCCACGGCAGGACGCCGCCATCCGATTTCGGTCCTACCAGCTGTTATCCAAATCAACAATTCATCTTCATTAATACGGTATTTTTTTTATATTTATTGATTGATCGATTAGCTTATAGGAGGACTGTGATGGCAAACCAGTGGTACGCGGAGCCATATTTGCTGCCACGCCAGCCGTCAGCTCCGGAGAGCATGCGAATGCTGGCCAGCTGATTTTCCGCTCTTCTGGAGGTCTGCGGGAGGCCGTTTTCGCCCTCCCCAGGCTTCAGAAAAGCCTCCGGAGACTGGGGAAGAGTCGTGCATGCAAGCGCGGAGGTGTGTCTGTGTGTGTGTGGCACGCGCCCATGCGCAGGTGGCCGGGGGAGGATTGGAGTGTGTGCCACGCTGTTAAGAAAAAGGTTCGCCATCATTTTTATGGGCCATATCAACGTACAGGTTCAATCCCCTACTACCAGTAAAATTCTAAGCAAATACTTTCAAATGAGACTAGATTAAACTACAATAGTTGTAGGACAAAATACAACAAAATTGGATAAACATGGAAAACCGTATAAAACGACATAACATTTAATTACTGCCTCATCCCTGCAATCGACCCCAATCAGGCCCATCTCTGCGATCTCAGTTGGGACTGTTTTAGTCAGAAATCGTGCTGCATTAAATGCCTTTTTTCCCCCCAGATTCTGGCCACACATGAAGTATGTTATTTTAACATGGGCCCCACACTGGGCCATAGATTTAACATGAGGGTCAAGGTATTTATCTCTCACCACCTTATACAAACAGCAATCGAATAATATTTATTAATATAGTAGGAACATTCCTTTTCCTCTTAAAGGCCCAATGTGGCATCTGGGGCAAATTCAGGCAGTTTGATGTGGTGGGGAAAGGCATCAGGCGAGAAACCAGGAGTGGTGAGTTCTAGTGCCTCCTTAGATAGGAAAGACGGCTGGACGGCTTTGGGCCAATCAGCAGGAGACAGTGAGTTCTGGTCCCACCTTAGGCACTGGCTAGGTGACTTTGGACCAATCAGCAGGAGACAGTGAGTTCTGGTCCCACCTTAGGCACTGGCTAGGTGACTTTGGACCAATCAGCAGGAGACAGTGAGTTCTGGTCCCACCTTGGGCACTGGCTAGGTGACTTTGGACCAATCAGCAGGAGACAGTGAGTTCTGGTCCCACCTTGGGCACTCGCTAGGTGACTTTGGGCCAATCACCAGGAGACAGTGAGTTCTAGTCCTGCCTCAGGCAGAAAAGCTGGGCAGGTGACATTACAGGGCGGGGCATAACCTTTTCCTAGGGGGTCACAGCAACACTTGTAATAACAACACAAATAATTCATACACCATTCGAAAGCCCATCAAAAACTGAGTTTATTGACATGATTTAATAGTCAGTATGACCACCATTAGCCCTTCGAACAGCATTCAAACGAGGTGGATAAGAACACAACAAATCTTCAAACAGTTCCGTTCGATTTTCCAGATTTTTCAACACAGTTTCCAAATTCATTCTCAAAGTTTCAACCGAATATCGATTTTGACCTTGCTCCTGAATCATCAGAGCTTCCACTTCATCCTTAATCCTTAATTATGGCCCCAATGTTCTCTGCCGGATTGAGATCTGGCGAATTTCCCGGCCAGACGTCATTGCCCCAAAATTCGACATTGTTTTCCTTTAACAATTGCTGAGTCGCATTTGCATTTCCGAATCGAATTTTCCAGCCATTCTTAAAGCAAATTTAACATTTAATAGCTCATTCAATTCAGTTTTTTATGGGCTTTAAAATGAGGTGTCGCGGAAGTTGTAAACTGCTGTCGATCTTGCTGTGACCCCCTAGGAAAAGGTTATGCCCCGCCCTGTACATCAATCACTACAAAGTTGTAAGTTCTAGTCCTGCCTTAGCTATGAAAGCTAGGTGACTTTGGGCCAATCACCAGGAGACGGTGAGTTCTACTCCTGCCTTAGGCATGAAAGCCAGCTGGGTGGCTTTGGGCCAATCACCAGCTCAGTCCTTGATGCTGCAGGACCTGGTGCTGTGAGGACACGATGGGCAAACTTACCAGTTCGATGCTTCTTATCCTTCGCGTTCAAAGAAGCCCCCAAGGAAAGCAGGCATCGGATTGTGCCCTGGTGCCCTTCCTGCAGGACAGAACAAACACCCACAGACCAGGTTTGAGCTCCTTAGTTACTACTCAATAGTAGTAACAGTGAGAGGGATCTTGGCGTCCTAGTGGACAACCATTTAAATAGGAGCCAGCCGTGGGCAGCAGCTGCCAAAAAAGCCAACACAGTTCTAGGCTGCATCAACAGAGGGATCATAGAATCAAGATCACGTGAAGGGTTAATGCCACTTTACAAGGCCTTGGGAAGGCCACACTTGGAATACGGCATCCAGTTTTGGTCACCACGATGTAAAAAAGGTGTGGGGACTCTAGAAAGAGTGCAGAGAAGAGCAACAAAGAGGATTTGGGGACTGGAGGCTAAAACATATGAAGAACGGTTGCAGGAACTGGGAATGTCTAGTTTAATGAAGAGAAGGACCAGGGGAGACATGATAGCAGTCTTCCAATATCTCAGGGGTTGCCCCAAAGAAGAGGGAGTCAAGCTATTCTCCAAGGCACCTGAGGGCAGAACAAGAAGCAATGGGTGGAAACTAATCAAGGAGAGAAGCAACTTAGAACGGAGGAGAAATTTCCTGACAGTGAGAACAATTAATCAGTGGAACAGAAGTTGCCTCCAGAACTTGTGAATGCCCCAACACTGGAAGTCTTTAAGAAGATGTTGGATAGCCATTTGTCTGGAACGGTATAGGGTTTCCTGCCTAGGCAGGGGGTTGGACTAGAAGACCTCCAAGGCCCCTTCCAACCCTGCTATTGTGTTGTGTTGTGTTGTATTCTTGAACTGTGGTTTTGCAATCCTTTGCAATCCACTGGGCTTACCCGACAGGTTAATCCACTCACCATAGTTTGCAATCTTTATGCATTATTCATGTATTGAATTTCTCCTCTACCCTCAGCTCAGGAGCAAAAGATAGAATAACGAAGTTGGAAGGGACCTTAGAGGTCTTCTAGTCCAACCCCCTTGCTCAGGCAGGAAACCCTATAACATTTCAGACAATTGGTTGTCCCATCTATTCGTTAAAAACTCCAGTGATGGAGCACCCACAACTTCTGGAGGCAAGTAGTTCCACTGATTGTTCTCACTGTTAGGAAATACATCCTTATTTCTAGGTTGTTTCTCTCCTTGATTAGTTTCCACCCATTGCTTCTTGTTCTGCCCTCAAGTGCCTTGGAGAATAGTTTGACTCCCTCTTCTTTGGGGCAGCCCCTCAAATACTGGAAGACTGCTATCATGTCTCCCCTGGTCCTTCTTTTCATTAAACCAGACATACCCAGTTCCTGCAACCGTTCTTCATAGGTTTTAGCCTCCAGTCCCCTAATCCTCTTTCTTGCTCTTCTCTGCACTCTTTCCAGAGTGGGGCTGGACTTCAACTCCCAGAATCCTTTGCCAGGACTGCCCATCACACAAATGAAAGGACCTGTGCCATCAAGACAGTATTTGTCGTGGTGGCGCAGTGGTGAGGCAGGCTAATTCTGCCCACTGCTGGAAGTTCGAATCTGAACGGCTCAAGTTTGACTCAGCCTTCCATCCTTCCGAGGTCGGTAAAATGAGGACCCTGATTGCTGGCGATAATATGCCGACTCTTTAAAACGGCTTAGAGGGGGCTGTAAAGCCCCGTGAAGCGGTATATAAGTCTAAGCGCTATTCCTATTTGTTCAGCCCAAAAGCAGAAGTGGTCAGGAGTAACTGCAGTAGCAAAGCAGCGGCTGGGGAGGATGGGACGTGATGAGGAGGAGGAAGGAAAGGCCAGGAGAAGGTCACAGACCAGATAGTGATGCATTCAGATGTTTCCCCCTCTTCCTTCCTCATGAGTAAGAAGTGTGTTAAAAGTCAAAAGAAGTCCAATATTTTGCAAATCTCTAGTTGGACGAAATATTTAATTCTTATACAATTACGTTGAATCTGTATGTTATTTGGCTTAAAGCACCGATAATTGAGAGTCGCTTTGGTCTAGCGGAAAAGGAGACTCTGAACTCTAGCCCCACTTTAGGCATGAAAGACGGCTGGGCAAGTTTGAGCCCATCACCAGGGGAAGGTGAATTCTAGTATCGCCTCAGGCATGAAATTGGTTGTGGGACTTCAAGCCAATCACCTGCCTTTGGCACAAAAAACATTTGTATGACTTTGGGCCAATCACCAGGAGATGGTGAGTTCTAGTTCTGCTTTAGTTATGAAAGCTGGCTGGGTGACTTTGGGCCCATCGCCAGGAGATGGTGAGTTCTAGTTGCACCTTGGGCATGAAAGGTGGCTGGGGTGAATTTGGGCCAGTCACCAGGACAGGGTGAGTTCTAGTTTTGCCTTAGGCACAAAAGCCAGTTAGAATGACTTTGGACCAATCACCAGGAGACGATGACTTCTAGTCCTACCTTGGACATGAAAGCTGGCTGGGTGACTTTGGGCCATTCACCAGGAGAGAGTGAGTTCTAGTCCCGCCTTAGACATGAAAGTCAACTGGGGGACTTTGGGCCAATCACCAGAAGAGAGTGAGTTCTAGTCCCGCCTTAGACATGAAAGTCAACTGGGGGACTTTGGGCCAATCACCAGGAGACTGTGGATTCTAGTCCTGCCTTAACCGTGGAAACCAGCTGGATGACTTTGGGCCATTCATTCTCTCCCAGCCGAACCCACCTCACAAGATTGTTGTTCTGGGAAAAAGAGGAAGAGGATGTGTTGGATATGTCCGCCTCCTTGAATTATTTATAAAAAATAATAGAAGGAAGGATACAAACAAAATAAAAAGAAGAGCCGAGGTGGCGCAGTGGTTAAGAGTGCAGCACTGCAGGCCACTTCAGCTGACTGCTATCTGCAGTTCAGCGGTTCAAATCTCACCGGCTCAAAGGTTGACTCAGCCTTCCATCCTTCCGAGGTGGGTGAAATGAGGACCCGGATTGTTGTTGGGGGCAATATGCTGACTCTGTAAACCGCTTAGAAAGGGCTGAAAGCCCTATGAAGCGGTATATAAGTCTAATTGCTATTGCTATTGCTATTTGCTCTCCCTCTCTCTTCCTTCTTTTTTCCTTTCCTCGTGCTCTTTTCCTTCCTTCCTTCCTTCCTTCCTTCCTTCCTTCCTTCCTTCCTTCCTTCCTTCCTTCCTTCTTCCTTCCTTGTGGTTAGAATGCAGTACTGCAGGCTACTTCAGCTGACTGCAGTTCTGCAGTTCGGCTGTTCAAATCTCACCGGCTCAAGGTTGACTCAGCCTTCCATCCTTCCGAGGTGGGTAAAATGAGGACCCAGATTGTTGGGGGCGATGTGCCGACTCTGTAAACCGCTTAGAGAGGGCTGAAAGCCCTATGAAGCGGTATATAAGTCTAACTGCTATTGCTATTGCTAAGACACCTCAAATCCCAATGAAAAGGACAGGTACCTTTGCCGCATAATGCAGGGCAGTGAGACCGAGGTTCGTGGCTCCTTCGTCGACCTCAACCCCAAGATCAGACACAAGGAACCGAAGCCCATCGTCCTGGCCTGTGATCGCAGCTCGGTGCAACGGCTGATTGCCAAGAGCATCTCTGATCTTGTAATCGGCCTGCAGGAAGGGGGACAGAAAGCAGAACGCAAATATTTGGGGCTATACACCCCAAATGAAGGCTGGGGAGCACAAAAAGAATGCGTCAACTTGTAAAACACTTATGTCGGCGCAGATAAGGGCTTCGCGGTTTTGTGGTGGAACCCCCTATGAAGCGGTATATAAGTCTAACTGCTATTGCTATTGCTAAAGGCAAGTCCTGTCAGGTGGGAGACAAACGCACCTGATGTTTCTCCACAAGCTCTCTGGCAATGTCCAAGTGGCCGTTTTGTACAGCGTCCATAAACGGGGTGACCCCACAGTGGTCCCGACTATCCGGCGCGTAGTGGCACCTTGGAGTAAATGCAGAAAATTTAGTGCTTCCTAGAGGTGAAAGTCACAGTTTATCCCAACCCAGAGTCAAGAACCAGCTGGGAAAAGCAGTGATCAGCGGTCGCAGCCTCCCGGGATGTGTGTATGTGTGTGTGTGTTTGTGTGTCCCCTTTTGCGACCGTCCGATGAGCAAAGTCAATGAGGAAGCCAGATTAACAAGCGTGTTACTAATTTAACAACTGCAGGGATTCAGTTGTTAAATCGCTGTGGCAAGCGAGGCTCGTAAAAATGGGGCTGTCTTGCTGGGAGCAAAAAATTGGGGCTCCGTCGTGGTCGTAAGTCGAGGACTATCTGTCCACCAGGAGGAGCCAAACTCAGCTCACCTTTCAAGGAGAATTTTCACGACCTCCAGGCGTCCGTGCATCGCTGCAAAACAGAACAGAGGTGAAAAGATGGCTTAGTTTTGAAAATTGGCAGCGGCTTCTCCCAGGTGGGTCCTTTCCAGAGATCTGACACTCCGGCCCCCATCATTCCCAGCCTCCCAAATCTCCAGGAAGCACTAAATTTCAAAAGAAAGATTTTTTTCTCCCGAGATATTTGTTCATCAAATTCGATCCTTAAACTTAAGCGAGTATATGTTGAGGGCAGCAGCTGTTTTAAACCGCAACAACCCTGCGAGGGAGATTGGGCTGAAGTCCCTCTGCTGGGTTCTAGGCTCAGCCTTCCCCACGATGGTCAAAAAAGTCAAGATGGCAGCAATGAAGACACCCTCCCCCCCCCCCAAGGGAACCTGTGGCCACCTTCTTTTGACTAGCTCAAATCATCCTTGTTAACTAAATGAAAGATTCTTTTGTTGAGGTTAATTTACTCAATTTCTACAGCTGTCCATACTCATTTTTACAAGATTCTGGGGTGGCTTAAAATAAAATAATGCATTATATAAATAATGCATTTATTTAGTAATTATTTGAAGTTACAAACGCACTGTTTTTGTTGATGTGTTTATGTGTGTAAAATAAAAACTTTTAAAAAAAAGAGGGGTCCACGCGGATGCCACCTGCTGTGTGGAGAGGGCTCCTCCGGATCCGGCTTTCCGTGTCCCAAATATCAGGAGAAGCATCCAGCAAGTATTGGATGACCCGTGGATCGCCTTCGCGGCTGGCAATGTGGAAGCAATTCCATCCGTCCTTGTTTTTCAGCCGCGGGTTGGCTCCATGCTGGACAAGATCACGGATGATCTCCAGGTTCCTCCTCGTACAAGCCATCATAAGAGGGGTCCTAGAAAAATGGAGCAGAGGGCCGAATAATCAACCTTCCCAAGCCTTTTCATAGGAGATCATCCAGACGTATCATACGAACAGCTCTCAGATGGATCTCCATAGGTTTCAACACTGGGCTCTATCTAAGACAATGAAATTCAGTGTAGAAAAAAAAAGTAAGGTTTTACACTGGGGCAAGAAAAAAAACAATTGTATGGGCACCAACTAGGTGACAGTTTTGCTCAATTGTAGTAATTGTGAGAGGGATCTTGAAGGCTTCTGGGACAATCCCTTAAATAAGAGCCAGCCGTGTGCAGCAGCTGCCAAAAAAGCCAACACAGTTCTAGGCTGCATAAACAGAGGGAGAGAATCAAGATCACGTCAAGGGTTAATGCTGCTTTACAAAGCCTTGGTAAGGCCACACTTGGAATACAGCATCCAGTTTTGGTTGCCATGATATAAAAAAAAAGATGTGGAGACTCTGGAAAGAGTGCAGAGAAGAGCAACGAAGAGGATTAGGGGACTGGAGGTTAAAACATACGAAGAACGGTTGCAGGAATTGAGGAAGTCTATAGTGAAAAGAAGGACCAGGCGTGACATGATAGCAGTGTTCCAATATCTCAGGGGTTGCCACAAAGAAGAGGGAGTCAAACTGTTCTCCAAGGCACCTGAGGGCAGAACAAGAAGCAATGGGTGGAAACTAATCAAGGAGAGAAGCAACTTAGAACTGAGGAGAAATTTCCTGAGAATGAGATCAATTAACCAGTGGAACATCTTGCCTCCAGAAGTTGTGGATGCTCCATCACTGGAGGCTTTTAAGAAGAAAGAGAAGAACCATTTGTCTAAATGATATAAGGTCTCTTGCTTAAGGAGGGAGTTGGACTAGAACAGGGGTCGGCAAACTTAAACACTCAAAGAGCCATTTGGACCCGTTTCCCACAGAAAACACCGGGAGCCACAAAGGTCCTAACTGGAAGCCCCCCTGTTCAATTCCTACACCATTTCAGACAAATGACTATCCAACATCTTCTTAAAGACTTCCAATGTTGGGGCATCCATAACTTCTGGAGGCAACTTCTGTTCCACTGATTAATTGTTCTCACTGTCAGGAAATTCCTCCTCGGTTCTAAGTTGCTTCTCTCCTTGATTAGTTTCCACCCATTGCTTCTTGTTCTGCCCTCAGGTGCCTTGGAGAATAGTTTGACTCCCTCTTCTTTATGGCAACCCCTGAGATATTGGAAGACTGCTATCATGTCTCCGATGGTCCTTCTTTTCAGTAAACTAGACATTCCCAGTTCCTGCAACCGTTCCTCATATGTTTTTAGTCTCCAGTCCCTTAACTAAATGACTAAAACATATTCAATCCGAGAAAAACCTCTCAATGCCAACCCACCATACCAGTCTGCTTTTTTTAAGCAATCTACTACAGCTCTCCGTTCCAGAAGGTATAAGAGACAATCCCGGTGGCCCATGGAGGCAGCTTCGTGGAGGGGACGCTTATAGTCCAGGTTCACCAGCTCAACGTTCATTCCCACGATCTCAGTGAGGTAACGCAAGATCTCCAGCTGGCCATGCCTGGCTGCGAAGTGGAGAAGCGTGTCTCCCGACTTCTCCCAGTGTTTCTGTCTCACGTCTCTATCCAGGTCAGGAATTTTTCCAATCTCTTCTTGGAGAAGGGTAAACATCCCTTCCCGTATTAGCCGAGGAAACAGGTTGGCGATTTTTCCTTCCTCCATCACCAGTCCAGAGCTCCAGAGAGAAGGACCTAAAGCCTGTTTGAGGGAGATGGACAGTTTAGAGATATAATACAATAATACAATAATATAATAGCAGAGTTGGCAGGGACCTTGGAGGTCTTCTAGTCCAACCCCCCTGCCTAGGCAGGAAACCCTATACCGTAAAATATATTATATATATATATAAAAATATATAATATATAATGAAATATTATACAATATATAATGTAAACATATATACACAATGTATCTTTTTACGATATATATTGCATTTATAAAATATATGACTATGTAAATATGGAATATTTGTACAATATGTAATTTGCATCTATAGGAAGGATCTTTTTATATCTATTTTATATGTAAAATATATGACTATGTAAATATGAAATATATATTTTGTATGATATATAATTTACACACACAAACATACATATATATATATATATATATATATATATATATATATATATATATGTTATATAAAATTTATGAATATGAAAATATATATTTTAAATATTTATAATACATATATAAAAACATAAATATCAAACATTTAACTTTTAAAATATTTCAAAAAACATACATGTAAATATATATAATTAATTTACATATATATATATATATATATATATATATATATATATATATATGAAATATCTTTTATATCTATTATGTACATACGATTTATGAATATGTAAATATATATTTAAATATTTATAATACATATATATAAAAATAAATAGCAACTATTTATAACTTTTAAAATATTCGAAAAAATAAATTTTAAAATATATAATTTATATGTGTGTGTATGAAATATATATATTTATATCTATTATGTATATAAAATATATGAATATGAATATGTGTGTGCATATATATATATATATATATATATATATATATATACACATACATACACATACATACATACATACAAACAGATGACATTTTTATAACTTTTAAAATATTTGTAAAAAACAAATTTAAAAATATATTTTATATACTATATTTATATAAATATATAAATATGAAATAGAAATACACAAACACTGGCACAAGATTCAACTCAGCTTTGTGCGCCCTCTTTTATCCAAAAAGGGAAGAAAACACCAGAGTTTTCACGTTCAGACAAATACCTTTCTTTATAAATAGTACATTAGTATCTGGAAATTAGCTGGGGAACATATTAATTGGGATAACCTGCATTATGGCAAGGCGCAGTAGAGAACCGGAAGTAACTGTTCCGAGGGACTCCATATTTATGGCTGGTTCCCGCAGCTTTATAATGTTTTCTCCTTTACGTCATCAAGTACGCGCGACGCCTCATTGGTCGGCACCTGGCAACGCTTCCGCTTGAAGGAGGAGCCGCGATAGCACAGAGGGCGAGTTTCGCGGGCGGAGTCGTCAGCAGGCTAGGTTGCGCGTGGCCAAAGGGCGGGGGGGGGGGGGCGGAGGCAAGTTGAGTTGCGCTTGCAAGAGGGGCTGGTGGCTTATTTGCAAATTAAGATTGAGCTCAACCAAGTAGTTCCAAGCAACCAGGTTTAATTTTTTAAAAACATTTAAAATTTAATTAATTAACTAGTAATTAATTACTAATGAGATTTTGGAGGGTAGAGCTGGAAGAGATTGCCATCCTGATTTTGGAGGAAAATAATTCAATTGCTTTGGAAAAGGAGTGGGGGGGGCACCGAATTGCAGCCCAGCGTTCGTCAACCTGGCGCCCTCCAGATGCGGAAGCCCTTACAGCTAGTCTTTGACTTACGACCACAATGGAGTGTTGGAAGAAAATGTCCTCCTGGGTTCGGCTCCAAGTGGGGGAAAAGACACTGGAGACATGGAGGCTGCTTGGAAAGATGGTTTTAATGGTGGACAGGACCACATAGCTTGAGTCCTGAACAGACAGAAAAGGTGATCACATGCTTCAATGTTGGTGGAGAAGAAGAGAAGGAAGGGCTGAAATGCTGAAAGTCCCTGGTTTTATGCCCTCTCTGGCCTTTGATCTTGAGCTTGTATTCTGATTGGTTGTCAGACTCCCATGGGTCCATGCGTAGGGGCAACTCTCTAGGCTGCGTTTTGAATCCGGGTTTGGTTGAGTTCTCAGATGCCATGTGGCGAGTTAGATAAAGGGCCAATATTATCATGCCTTAATCCCATCACTCTGGAGCTGAAGTGGAGAACTCTTTATTATGTAAAGGGACTAGCTTGGCCTTCTTAATGGCCCATTGACAAAGTGGGGATGGGCAGGAAGCTACAGGCAGCTATTCTGTCTTTTAAAACATGTTTCTTTCTTTTCACATCCAGAGAAATATTCTGCCTTTTCAATATTTCCTAGGATATTTCATTTGTCTGGGAGAGGGCTTCTCTTTGACTTGGGACCTGGCTGGATTTTTCTTCCAACACAGCTATTTTGCAGCTTGAGTGGTACAGTGCCCTAGAGGTGGAGAGCTCCCCTCACAATCAGGAGGCTATGAGTTCAATCCTAGGTAGAGACTGGTATTTCCCTCGGGGGGACAATGAGAATATATCTGCAGGACAAAACTCCGCATTGGTGACAAGAAAGGCATCCGGCCAGTAAGCACTGAGTGCCATTCAGTTGCCCCAATTCCATCCTGCAAGGGATTACAGGATCATTAAACAACAGTTATTTTGCAGCTTAAATCCTTACTCTGGAGCCTCTTCTGGGTGGTTATTTTATGGTTATGGTTATCCTTGGAGTTTTAGGAACTTTCCTGTTATTCTAATTATTTACTTCTGCTGTTAAGCTAGCTATTTCCCCTTGATACTTTCCAAAAACCCTTCACCCATATTCTCCATCACCACTAAACCAGGCGCACTTATAAATCTTTTCTGCTGTGCAAGTAAATAGGCTAGTAAGAATTGTTAAGGGTAAAGGTTCCCCTCACATATATGTGCTAGTCGTTCCTGACTCTAGGGGGCGGTGCTCATCTCCGTTTCAAAGCCGAAGAGCCAGCACTGTCCGAAGATGTCTCCGTGGTCATGTGGCTGGCATGACTCAACACCAAAGGCACACAGAACGCTGTTCCCTTCCCACCATAGGTGGTTCCTATTTTTCTACTTGCATTTTTTACCTGCTTTCGAACGGCTAGGTTGGCAGAAGCTGGGACAAGTCACGGGAGCTCACTCCGTTACACAACACTAGGGATTCGAACTGCCGAACTGCTGACCTTTCTGATCGACGAGCTCAGCCACTGAGCCACTGCGTCCCATTTTAAGCCTTGTTGGGGCCGCTGAATTTGAAGTATTGCAGGGAGCTAAGTAGGCTGATGTTTAATCCTGCTTGCTCCCTTGGGGGCCACCACCAAATTGCCATGGTACTCCTTGAGCCGAGGTGGCGCAGTGGTTAGCGTGCAGCACTGCAGGCCACTTCAGCTGACTGTTATCTGCAGTTCAGCGGTTCAAATCTCACCGGCTCAAGGTTGACTCAGCCTTCCATCCTTCCGAGGTGGGTGAAATGAGGACCCAGACTGTGGGGGCGATATGCTGACTCTGTAAACCGCTTAGAGAGGGCTGAAAGCCCTATGAAGCGGTATATAAGTCGAACTGCTATTGCTATTGCTATTTAGCGACTGCTTCATTTGCCAGTCTCAATGGTGTCTGCTAAATGAGAACTACCCATATATATTTTTTCTCTTCTCCATAAATTGGATTGAGGTTTTTTTTGGGGGGGGGGAATGTTTGGAGCTGCAGGGCCGCCATCTGAATCCATGCTAGGAGGACTCCCTCTCCCATAATCCCCTACCCCCAGAGTCACCGGGCTTGAATGGCAGGTACATTTAATAAATTGTGGATGCTGGAGTGTACTCCTTCCCAAGTATCTCCAGCAAAATGTAAACTTTTGCATTTGAACGTTTGTGCAATGAAATAGATTTAAATTCGTTCATTTACACAAATAAGTTTGAATGTTTATGCAATCTCTCATCATGCACAACCTTTCCTGGATGACGTGCTTGGTCGACAACCCCAAATCGGAATAAAGTGTTAAAAGATATTTTTTCTTCCCCCAAAAAATGTACAAGCAACAGGCGCGTGGACGTGGCAAATCACTGGTTCTGCCAGTTGCCCTGAGCCAAGAAAGGAATGTGAGCCTCTAATTAGCAGCGTGTCTGGAGAGAACATCTGGGAGGCATCTGAAACAGCTGGCTCGTTGGTCTAGGGGTATGATTCTCGCTTAGGGTGCGAGAGGTCCCGGGTTCAAATCCCGGACGAGCCCAATTTTTTCTTCCTGGAACAATTTCCCCAGGAAGCAGAGAGACAAGACAGAACTTCAAGAGGGGTTTGTGATGTAGATGCTGAATGGGGGGATTCTGGGAGTTGAAGTCCACCCATTTGAAAGTGCTAACTGGGGGATTCTGGGAGTTGAAGTCCACGTATCTTAAAGCAGGTTGGCTGGAGAATCCTGGGAATTGACTGTACGACAGTTGCATAGTCCTAAGAGCAGGGGATCCCATTTTCTGACCACGCAAGGAGCAATGGGGAAACCAGATTTGCTTAACAACGGTGTTACTAACTTAACGCCGAGAACACGGGTGTCAAACTCACGGTCATGTGACACATCACATTCCCCCCCCCACTTCACAGAGCTGGGGTGGGCATGGCCTGCGCCTGATACAACTAGCCCGGAGACCACCAATTTGACGCCCTTGACCTAGAATAGCCCTAAAATAGAATACAGCTGGAAGGGATCTTGGAGGTCTTCTAGTCCAGTCTCCTGCTCAATACCATTTCAGGCAGGTGACTAGATTCTTCTTAAAAACCTCCAGGGATGCCCGTAATTTCTGAAGGCAAGCTATTCCCCTGGTTAATTGGCGTCGCTGTTAGGAAGTTTCTCCTTAATTCCTCTTGTGCTTTTTTCAAGAAGCAACTGGGTTTTTATTTTTTAATTTTTGCTTTTGAAGACGTTTCCCTTCTCATCCCAGAAGCTTCTTCGGCTCTGACTGGATGGTGGAGGATGGAAGGATTGATGCTCCTTGCAGACACCTGGTCATTTGCATCCTTTTAGGGAGTCCTTGAGGCCACTTGGAGGTTTATCTCTGTCCTCAGGGTCTCCTGAGTCGTGCAAATGGTTCCTGTAGTCTGCAGTTTTTCCTCTGGAAATCCATTGCTACTCCTACAACCGTTCAAAGGGTCTTCATCTCAAATTGTGTAGTTAAAAGTCTGTAGAGATTCTCAGTCCTCCAGGTCAGGGTTTTCCCAAAGGTGCTTTTTTCAGGAGGCATCTGGGCTTTGGGGTTTTTCTTTGAAGAGGTTTCGCTTCTCATCCAAGAAGCTTCTTCAGCTCTGACTGGATGGTGGGGAATGGAAGGATTGATTTTCCTTGCAGACAGCTGGTCATTTGCATCCTTTTAGGGAGTCATTGAGGCCACTTGGAGGTTTATTTCTTTCTCTTTGAAGACATTTTGCTTCTCATCCAAGAAGCTTCTTCAACTCTGACTGGATGGTGGGGAATGGAAGGATTGATGCTCCTTGCAGACAGCTGGTCATTTGCATCCTTTTTACAGAGCCATTGAGGCCACTTGGAGGTTTCTCTCTGTCCTCAGGGTCACCTGAGTGGTGCAAATGGTTCCTGTAGTCTGCACTTTTTCCTCTGGAAATCCATTCCTACTCCCACACCGTTCAAAGGATCTTCATCCCAAATTGTGTAGCTAAAAGTCTCTAGAGATTCTCTATCATCCAGGCCATGGTTGCTTTTTTTAGGAGGCAACTGTACTTTTCTAGTTTTTCTTTGAAAACGTTTCACTTCTCATCAAAGAAGCTTCTTTGGCTCTGACTGGATGGTGGTGGAAGATGGAAGGATTTATACCAGGGGTGAAATCCAACAGGTTCCGGAGAACCAATAGTGGACATTTTTGAGTAGTTCGGAGAACCGGCAAATGCCACCTCCAGCTGGCCCCAGAGCGGGGTGGAAATGGTGATTTTGCAGTATCCTTCCCCTGCAACACCCATCAAGCCACGCCCACAGAAATGAATTTCATCACTTATTTATACTCCTTGCAGACAGCTGGTCATTTGCATCCTTGTAGGGGAGTCATTGAGGCCACTTGGAGGTTCTTACTCGCTTGAGTAAGAAGCTTCTTGGATGAGAAGTGAAACGTCTCCAAAAGAAGAAAAAAAACACGAAATGTCCAGCTGCTTCCTGAAAAAGCACCTTTGGGGCAACCATGGATGATTGAGAATCTCTACAGACTTTTAGCTCCACAATTTGAGATGGAAGACCCTTTGAATGGTGTGGGAGTAGGAATGGATTTCCAGAGAGAGAAATTGCAGATTACAGGAACCATTTGCACCACTCAGGAGACCCTGAGGACACAGATGAGCCTCCAAGTGGCCTCAACGACCCTCTAAAACAGTGTTTCTCAACCTTGGCAACTTGAAGATGTCCGGACTTCAACTCCCAGAATTCCCCAGCCAGCATTCGCTGGCTGGGGAATTCTGGGAGTTGAAGTCCGGACATCTTCAAGTTGCCAAGGTTGAGAAACACTGCTCTGAAAGGATGCAAATGACTAGCTGTCTGCAAGGAGTATCAATCCTTCCGTCCTCCACCATTCAGGCAGAGTTGAAGAAGCTCCTTGGAGGAGAAGCAAAACGTCTTCAAAAGAAAAAAAAACAAGTCCAGCGGCCTCTTAGGGGGGAAAAAAAGCACCTTTGGGACTTCAAAGGAGGCTTTGACAATGCAGCATCCCCCACTCCCAAACAAAAGGAGGGGGACGGGGGACCGGAAGCGAGTGCTGTCTGGTACTCTATGCTTGTAGTTTTTCTGCCTCTCTTTGGGGAAGGGAGGGGCCCGTCCAATTGTGCGCGACTTTTCATTGGTCCGTACCGGGCCACTCTTCCGCATCAAGAAGGAGGAGCAATAAGGAGCGAGCTCTGCGATAGGACGGCAGAGAACCCATCATCAGTCCTGCGGGCAAGAGGCGGGGTTTTGGTTTGGCCGAAGCGTCCGCAGGTTAGGGTGCGCTCGCTGGGAGCAAGTTGCGGTGCGCGCGCAATGTTTGCAAAGTGGGCGGAAGTCAGAGTAAGTCTTAAGCTCCCAAATTTAATGGAAAGTATAATTAATTGCTAATTAGATTCTGGGTATTTAGAGCTGGGAAGGCATTGTCATCCGGGCCGAATTATTTCCCATTCGGATTTTGTGGGGGGAAAAGTAATTTGTTTGGGAGGAAGGGAGGGGAGGGGTGGGGAAGTCCATTGCAACCCGACCATCGTCAACCTGGCGCCCTCCGGGTATATTGGGGGGTATGACACGTCTTATCATCCCCTGCATTCGGGCTGGGGGATTCTGGGAGTGGGAGTCCACAAGTCTTAAAGTTCCCAGGTTTGGACACCCCTGCCTTAATGGCAAGGCTCATGGAAATTCCAAAGTCTTTGGAGTCAGCCAGGAGTTCAATTTTATTACTATTAAGCCAGAGGCGAACAATTATCCCTTTGCATGCAAGGTCAACTTGGGCACTGAATTGCAATCTTCTTCTGTATCTCTTTATTTTTATTTATGCTTAGTTTTCTCAAGTTTCCTGTTTCCCCACTCTGTATTCAAACTGGACATTGATTAATAAGGTTTGTGGGTGGGTGTATACATTTTTACACACACACACACACACACACACACACACACACACACACACACACCACACACTACCACGGGGTGGGGAGAGAATGTGTGTGTGTATGGGTATATATGTATTATCTTTTGAAAGAGGGCAACAGAATTTCATTTTTAATGTGTGCCAGTGTATGACTTTGGTATATCTTTATCTAAATATCTCTCTCTCTCTCCCCCACCACTCTCTAGCTGTCATCTATCTACTTATCTATTTCTCTTCCCCCTTCCTTCCTTCTTTTCCTTCGCCTTTCTCTTCCTTCCTTTCTTGTCCCTGCCTTTTCCTTCCTTCCTCTTGCCTATGTCTCTCTCTTTCCTTCCTTCCTTCCTTCCTTCCCTCCCTCTCTCCCTTCCTCTGTCATCCTCTCTGTCTCTGTGTCTGTCTGTCTGTCTCTCTCTCTCTGTCTCTCTCTCTGTCTGTCTGTCTCTCTCTTTCTGTCTCTCTCTCTGTGTCTCTGTCTCTCTCTGTCTCTGTCTCTCTGTCTGTCTCTCTTTCTGTCTCTCTCTCTCTGTGTCTCTGTCTCTGTCTGTCTGTCTCTCTGTCTCTCTCTGGCTCTCTGTCTCTGGCTCTCTCTCTCTTTCTGTCTCTCTCTCTCTCTGTGTCTCTGTCTGTCTGTCTGTCTCTCTCTGTCTCTGTCTGTCTGTCTCTCTCTTTCTGTCTCTCTCTCTGTGTCTCTGTCTGTCTGTCTGTCTCTCTCTGTCTCTGTCTGTCTGTCTCTCTCTTTCTGTCTCTCTCTCTGTGTCTCTGTCTCTCTCTGTCTCTGTCTCTCTGTCTCTCTCTCTCTCTGTGTCTCTGCCTCCCTCTCTCTCTGTGTCTGTCTCTCTCTCTCTGTGTGTCTATGTCTGTCTCTCTCTCTCTCCATCATCATCTATCATCCATCTATCACCTAAACAAATAAATATAAATAAAATTATAAGGGGAATGCACCAAAATCTCACATACTGTACTTTAACAACCATCTTGTCTTGAAAGCAAAATGATGTGTTGTTTTTTTTAATGTGTTCAATTCATTTGCCGCCTATCTCGCTACTCTATGCTGAATTATACTGCTCTGCAAATTATTCATGCTGAGTGATGCTCGGATGGGCCCTTGTGGATTGCTTAAAATGCCATCGGCTGTGACCACACTTAAACCATCAATTGGGGTTTGCAGGGGGTCTGGGTTTGCAAGGGAACCCTGCTTATGTCTTTCTCTAGGACGCCTTCTTCCATCCAGTGCCGTTTTTCTCTGTTTTTTTTCCCCTGTTGAGCCAGTGAGGTCTTTCAAGAAAATCCGCCTGACCGCCAGTGATTGTGAAGTCCTTCGTCAGAGCCCAGAAGGCACAGCCGCCCTGACGCAGCCCCTCAACCAGAGGCCCGGCAGCCAAGATTCCCGTAGGCGCCTTGGCCCAACTCCTCGGAGGAGGAGGAGGCAGCCTTCCAAAGGTGTGATGAGTTGTGATCCTTTGCATTGCGTTGCAAGACTAAGGAAGTGGTTACTTTAAAATACCAGGATTAATGGTTTCGGGGGCCCTTGCCGCGTCTTCTGAGGCCTTGGTTAAAAACCACAAAAAAGCGGGGTTGTGTCGTTGCGATGCAAGATATGGAGGGTGCTGCGTTTGTCCCCTGCTGTTAGAGGTTGGCTCCCTGTTTACACAGCCACGAGTATACAGACAGCAAACCCCACCTCCTCCTGGCACTGATAATGTTATCTGGTTGGACCATGAAATGTGTATGAAGATCACTAAGGCCGGAGAGACCCTTCCTTCTTTCCTTTCCTTTTCCCTTCCCTTCCCCTTTTCTTTCCTTTCCTCCCACTTCCTTTCCTTCCCCTTTCCCTTTCCTTTTCCCTTTCCTTTCCTTTCCTTTCTCTCCTCCTACTTCCTCCCCTTCTCTTTCCTTTCCCTTTTCCCTTTCCTTTCCCTTTTCTTTTCCTTTCCCCTTTCCTTTCGTTTTTTTCCTCCCACTTCCCTTTCCCCTTCTTCTTTTCCTTTCCTTTCCTTTCTTTCCTCCCACTTCCTCCCCTTCCCTTCCCTTTCCCCTTTCTTTTCCTTTCCTTTCTTTCCTCCTACTTCCTTTCCTTCCCCTTCCCTTTTCCCTTTCCTTTTCCCTTTCCCTTTCCTTTCTTTCCTCCCACATCCTCCCCTTCCCTTTCCCCTTCTCCTTTCCTTTTCCTTTTCCCTTTCCTTTCTTTTCCTTTCCTTTTCCCTTTCCTTTCTTTTCCTTTCCTTTCTTTCCTCCTACTTCCTCCCCTTCTCTTTCCTTTCCCCTTTCCTTTCCTTCCCCTTTCCTTTCTTTCCTCCTACTTCCTCCCCTTCTCTTTCCTTTCCTTCTCTTTTCCCTTTCCTTTCCCTTTCTTTTCCTTTCCTTTCTTTCCTCCCACTTCCTTCCCTTTCCTTCCCTTCCCTTTTCTTTTTCCTTTCCTTTCTTTTCCATTTCCTTTCCTTTCTTTCCTCCCACTTCCTTCCCTTCCCTTTCCTCTTCACCTTTCCTTTTCCTTTCCCCTTTCCTTTCTTTTCCTTTCCTTTATTTCCTCCTACTTCTTCCCCTTCCCTTTTCCTTTCCCCTTTCCTTTCTTTCCTCCCACTTCCCTTCCCTTTCTCCTTCTTCTTTTCCTTTCCTTTCTTTTCCTTCCCTTCCCTTCCTCATCTTCCTCCCCCACCTCCTCCTCTCCACAAACCCCACTCTCGTGTATCACTGAAGACGTTCCACAGTTGGGTCATGAAACGTCTTGAGCAAGAAAACCAAGGGCCCTGCACATCCTCTCCTCTCCTGGCTAGTTTCAAGGTTGCAGGGTTTATGAGCTGAGACCAGGGAGAAGCCTTGCTTAAGTAGGAGATACGGAAGGCAGTGCAGGTAGTCCAAATTTATGTTGCTAAGCGAGACAGGTGTGAAGTGAATACTGCCCCATTTTACGACCTTTCCTTCCCCTGTTGTTAAGTGAATCGCCCCAGTTGCTAAGTTAGGTTGTGGAGTGAATCCGGCTTCCCCGTAGACTTTGCTTGTGAGACCACGTGACCCAGGGGCTTTGCGACCGTCACAAATATGAGTCAATTGCCATAGATATGAGTCAGTTCCAACCGTCATAAGTACGGGTTAGTTGTCAGTGGGGATGCCACAACGGTCCCATATGAGAAAAACGGTCCTTTTTTCCCCCGTGCCTTCGAACGGTCACTAAATGGGATGGTTGTAAGTCGAGGAATAGCAATAGCAGTTAGACTTATATACCGCTTCATAGGGCTTTCAGCCCTCTCTAAGCGGTTTACAGAGTCAGCATATAGCCCCCACAGTCTGGGTCCTCATTTCACCCACCTCGGAAGGGTGGAAGGCTGAGTCAACCTTGAGCCGGTGAGATTTGAACAGCCGAACTGCAGATAACAGTCAGCTGAAGTGGCCTGCAGTGCTGCACCCTAACCACTGCGCCACCTCGACAATGGCAGATCCTTGCCATTGTCCACCTGCTTTTCTTCCTGGGCGCTGTCATTTGTCTTCCCTTTCTGCCCTCAGGCCACCAAAGGACCATCACAGATTACTTCAAGAGCAGATCGCATGCCCCGCCATGCTCCAGCAACATGGCGGAGAGCCACAAAGCCATAGTTGAGGAGAACTTCGCTGGTGACTGGCCGTCCGACTCGGACGACTCTTGCAGTCTTCTTGACGAGGCAACGGACACGTTGGCGCCCCCCAAGAAGCTATTGCGTTTCTCCCACGGATCTGGCGACTCCGTCGGAAGCGCTGGGCGGGAGGTCCGAGGTCACGAACCGTGGTTGGTGAGGCTTCCTGGGGAAAGCCCAGGCGATGGAACGGTCAAGCAGGAAGCTCGCGACGTCGAGGTGGATCCTCTTCCTGATGCCCACTTTGGGCTCTTCGGAACCACATCCGGGGATGACGTACCTCAGGGAACGATGGAGAAGTTGCCGGATGAACTCCTCCAGGAGATCTTCGCCCTGGTGCCTCTGGTGGACCTCCTCCAAAACCTCTGCCTGGTGTGTCGACGTTGGAAGTGCATCATCTCGGACGTGAAGGTAAGGGAGGCCGTTGTCTCAGGAAGGGTGGACGGGAGCTGGGGCAAACCTTTTCTCTCCCTTGAATGCAATAGCAATAGTAGCAATAGTTAGACTTATATACCGCTTCATAGGGCTTTCAGCCCTCTCTAAGCGGTTTACAGAGTCAGCATATTGCCCCCCACAACAATCCGGGTCCTCATTTTACCCACCTCGGAAGGATGGAAGGCTGAGTCAACCTTGAGCCTGGTGGGATTTGAACAGCCTAACTGCTGAACTGCAGTCAGCTGAAGTAGCCTGCAGTGCTGCATTTAACCACTGCGCCACCTCGGCTCCTTCCGTGATTTAACTATCATGATCCGGGACATTCTTCTGATTGGAAACCTTTTTTTTTCCATTTGGCAAGTAGCTTTTAGATTGCAAGAAGAATAGAACAGGAATAGGAACAAGAGGAGAGAAGAATAGCATAGCATAGAATAGCATAGAATAGAGGAGAGAAGAGAAGAGAATAGAGAATAGAATAGAGGAGAGAAAAGCAGAGATAGAGAAGAGAATAGAGGAGAGAAGAGAATAGAGAAAAGAAAAGAATAGAGAATAGAATAGAATAGAGGAGAGGAGAGAATAGAGAATAGAATAGAGGAGAGAAGAGAATAGAGAATAGAATAGCATAGAAGAGAATAGAGAATAGAAAGGAGGGAATAGAATAGAGGAGAGAAGATAATAGAGAATAGCATAGAAGAGAAGAGAACAGAGAAGAGAATAGAAAATAGAATAGAGAGAAGAGAAGAATAGAGAAGAGAGGAGGGAAAAGAATAGAGAGAATAGAGATAGAATAGAGGAGAGAATAGAGAATAGAATAGCATAGAAGAGAAGAGAATGGAGAATAGAAAGGAGGGAATAGAATAGAATAGAGGAGAGAAGATAATAGAGCATAGCATAGAAGAGGAGAATAGAATAGAGGAGAGAAGAGAATAGAGAGAAGAGAATAGAGAAGAGAAGAGAGAATAGAAAGGAGGGAATAGAATAGAGGAGAGAAGATAATAGAGAATAGAATAGCATAGAAGAGAAGAGAAGAGAGAATAGAATAGAGAAGAGAAGAGAAAATAGAATAGAATAGACTAGGGAGAAGAGAAGAATAGAGAAGAGAGGAGGGAAGAGAATAGAGAGAAGAGAGAATAGAATAGAGGAGAGAAGATAATAGAGAATAGAATAGCATAGAAGAGAAGAGAATAGAGAATAGAAAGGAGGGAATAGAATAGAATAGAGGAGAGAAGATAATAGAGAATAGAATAGCATAGAAGAGAAGAGAATAGAGAATAGAAAGGAGGGAATAGAATAGAGGAAAGAAGAGAATAGAGGAGAGAAGAGAAAAGAGAATAGCATAGCATAGCACAGAAGAGAAGAGAATAAAATAGAATAGAGAATAGAAAAGAGGAGAGAATAGACCAGACTAGACGAGACTAGAATAGAGAAGAGAAGAAAAGAGGAGAATAGAATAGAGAATAGAATAGAATAGAATCAGAGTAGAGTATTAGAATTAGAATTAAGAATATAAGAGAATAGAGAAGAGAATAAAATAAGGAACAGAACAGAATTCTTTATTAGCCAAGCCCCCAAATCCTAACATCCGATGTTTTGCCCCTGGCTTTTTAGTTCATTCCTTGGAAGAAAATTTACTATCAGTATTTGAAGGGAGTGGACCACGCCTCTCTCACCCTTCGAGTCATTCTGCAACGGTACGGCCTAACCAAGAAGCATCCCCGGTGCATGCTGGGATTTATCCGGTGAGTGGCCTTCGGTATCGCAACCGCAAACCATCTCCTTTGCTTTCGTTAACGGGGTAGCCTGGTCTACGTCTGGGGCTTGACTTACGACCACAATGGGGAGCAGTATGCATTTTCTTTGCTAAGTGTGCTTGATTTTATGATTCCCCCCCCCACAATTGTTCAGTGAATCACTGCCGTCATTAAGTGAACCATTGGGGTCTTTAAGCGAAGCTGGCTTCCCCCAGCTTCAGAAGTGTCCCAAATAAATCCAGCCACAAGCAGGCCACAGTTATTCCTCAGGGCAGTATCCAATAGTCCATAAAATAAAAGCTAAGTACCACTCACTCGTCACGAAATCTCCAGAACCGTTAAAATCTACAAACTTGAAATTTGGCACGTCTGTTTCTCTTGGCTTCTAGGTGCTCGCTGAGAGAAGATTTTTTTGAAATGACCATCAGATCATTAGTATTTCTTATACAGTAATTAACACGCTCTGTATGCTAAGGAGTTCTACTCCCCCTCCCCACCTGAAAAGAACTCTGTTCCAACTGCCAGTTTTCCCCTCACATTCCGTTACCTCAGTTCACACCGGTAGACGTTCCACTCCTTCACTCAGGGGCGGTCTGGGGCTCCTTACACTACTAAATGTCAGCTCCTCACCAAAATGTCTACGCTTTCCACCTATGGAACTACTTCCGGACTCAAGGCGGCGGGAGCGATATTCCCTTATGTGTTTCACTCACCGACCACCACAAAGGATTGTGAAGCGAAGACCACCTCTGAGCCAATGGATTGTGAGCTGAATTTCTCCTGCATAGCCCGATCACATAGTTACGTCGTGAAGCACGGGTATCCAGCTAGTAGTCCATAAAACAATGGAAAGTCGCTCCCACAAATAAGCCCATCCAGCGAACTTAAACCAACCAGGCCATACGGAAGTACACCCACGTCATTTCTCTTGGCAAGAGAAGTTCAGAGTCTTCCAAGGCAGGAAGCACAAGGAACAAACACACACACAACACACAAACCAACAGTTCCTCATTCCACCTGCTGCGATAAATAGCCTTCTGGTGCAGCCAATCAAGACAAGTGGGGTTTTCTCCCAAGCAATCTGGCAGATCTCCTTTGCTCTTGTCTTTTCTCTGCCCTGAGTGCTCTCGGATCCACCTCGGAAGGCAGCTTCTCTTCCTCTTCACTGACCGTCCGCCCCTGCAAGCTGTCCTCGGCCGAAGACCCCTGTAAATCTCTTTCGGCCGGCTGATCAGAGTCATTAATTAACCCAGTTCCTGATGTGGAATGAATGAGCTCATCCTTCCTTTGAGCCGGCCTCCAAGGAAGAATCCGTGGAGTCGTCCAAGGGAGACATCACACCCCAGCATGCTGCAACCATCATGAAGTCATTGCCACAGTTGTTAAGTGAATCACTGCAGTTGATGAGTTAGCAACCTGGTTGTTAAACGAATCTGGCTTCCCCGTTGACTTTGCTCACCAGAAGGTCACGAAACAACTTCACACAGCAACCGTCATAAGTACGAGTCAGTTGCTCTGAATTTTGATCGCGCAACCACGGGGATGCTGCAAAGGTCGTAACTGTGAAAAACGGCCATAAGTCCCTTTTTTTTCCTAGCGCCGTTGTAACTTTGGACGGTCGCTAAATAGAACCGTTGTAAGTTGAGGACTGCCTGCATAAGGCCCTCACCTGTCCATCTCTCTCTTCCCAATCCAGGTGCGCGGCTGCGATTCGGAGCTGCCGCTGTAAGGATCCCGCTGCTGTCCTTGCGTGTCTGAAGCGCCACTCGCTCTTTCTCAAGGCGGAAGTCTGCATCGCCAAGAATCTTCCGGATTTGGACGGCCGCAAAGAGAAAGTAGGTCTTGGCGGGCTTAAATCCCCCTCCCCCTCAAGAAAAATAGTATTTGGGCATACCAGGTGCTTTGACATAACACTTAATTATTTCCTTGGCTCAGCTGATAAGGGAGGAGAGCTTGTGGCTTAGAGGCTAATACAACTGCCTAACATGTAAAAACAGCCCAGGTTCGAATCCCAGTAAGGGTATGGCTAGCTGATGAGAGCTAAATAGCTTGAAATAGATCTATACTAGTCTCCCTTTGTTTATTTATCAGCACAAATGCAACACGCACACACGCACGCACATACACACACACACACATGTATATATAATCAATTGTTCATTACATCATCATGGATCCGTTTGATATACAAAGATCTTTCTAATATAAAATGGCCGCTACATACAATTATACCAAAGTGTTCAAATCATCCCACTCTGAGAATGTTTTGAACTTTCTCAAGGCAGCGGGAGCTCTGAAGCTCTTCCAAAGAGGGGAGGGGGCAACCCACGACCCTCTGCGCAGTGAGGTTGATTCTATAAGGCAGTGGTTCCCAAACTTGGCAACTTTAAGACTTGTGGACTTCAACTCCCAGAATTCTCCAGCCAGCTCTGCAGAGCTGGCTGGAGAATTCTGGGAGTTGAAGTCCACAAGTCTTAAAGTTGCCAAGTTTGGGAACCACTGTTATAAGGATTCCCCCCGTGTTCTTCCAGCCGGCCTATGTTCGGGCATTGATGGCGGCCACGGTGCTCCTTGCCGGAGGTGTTGGCGATGTCCAGGAGATGGTGGCCTGTCTCCAAAGACCCAGCTCCACCATGTCGCTGACGGATATCCTTGAGATGTTGTATTCCACAGCCAGCCTACTCTACGCCATGCGAGACAACGAGGTCCACATCAGTAACAGGTCAGTTTGCAAAAGATCAGAAGCAATGGTAAAAATCTAATTTTTTTTTTTTTTGCCCCACCGGTTCTGTGGGCGTGGCTTAGTGGTGGTGGTCATGTGACTGGGTGGGCATGGCCAGCTTGTTTTCACTTTTTAAAGCATTTTTTTTTTCCTGCTGGTCCAGGCGAATTGGTGGGGGGAAAAATGCTTTACAAAGTGAAAAAAAGCTGGCCTGCACCAAGAGGATTTCACCCATGGTCAGGAGATACCTAGGACTGCAATCTGTAGTTTACCGCTGTAGTAAAACTAGGAGTATCTTTGGTAGGGAGGGCTGTGCGTGTTTGGGGGGGGGGGGAAGTACGCAATCTAGCACGAGAGTCAGTTTGGTCTAATGGTTAAGGCACCAGGCTAGAAAGCAGGAGACAGGGAGTTCTAGTTCTAGTTCTAGAAGCTGAATGGATACCTTTGGGTCAATCACCAGGGGACGGTGAGTTCTAGTCCCTCCTTAGGCATGAACGCCAGCTAGGTGATTCTGGGCCAATCACCTGGAGACGGTGAGTTCTAGTCCCATCTTCGCTATGAAAGCCAGCTGGGTGACTTTGGGCCAATCACCTGGAGTCAGTGAGTTCTAGTTCCACCTTTGACATGAAAGCCAGCTGGGTGACTTTGGGCCAATGACCAGGAGACAGTGAGTTCTAGTAACACCTTAGGCAATAAAGCCAGCTGGGTGACTTTGAACCAATCACCAGGAGACAGGGAGTTCTAGTTCCACCTTAGACATGAAAGCCAGCTGGGTGACTTTGGGCCAATCACCTGGAGTCAGGTGAACCTGAACTTTCGCTATGAAAGTTGGCTAGGTGACCTTGAACCAGTCCGCAGGAGATGGTGAGTTCTAGTCCCACTTTAGAATGAATCCAGATGGGTGACTTCAACCAATCAACAGGATGTAGTGAGTTCTAGTCCTGCCTTAGGCATGAAAGCCAACTGGATGACTTTGGACTAGTCTCTCTCTCTGTCTCTCTCTCTCTCTCTCCCTCTCTCTCTCTGTCCGCCGAACCCACCTCACAAGGCTATTGTTGTAAGGAAAGTAGGAAGAAGCTGTATTGTATATATATTCGCCCCCTGGAATTAGGTGCAGGAATAATAAAAGCAGGATACCAATCTCTCTATATAAAAGCAAAATACCACTCATGCATCATCACGAAATCTCCAGAACCGTAAAGCCTACAAACTTTAAATTTGGCACGTATGTTCCTCTTGGCTTCTAAGTGCTCGCTAAGAAAGGATTTTTGGAAATGACCATCCGATCATTAGTATTTCTTTTATTATTATTATTAACATGCTCTGATGCTAAGGAGTTAAGACATTCCACTCCCCCTCCCCACCTGAAAAGAACTCTGTTCCAACTGCCACTTGGTCATGGGCGTGGCCAGCATGTGACTCATCCAGCCTGCGGGTAGTGAATTTAGGCATTCTTCTCCCCCTCCCCACCTGAAAAACGCTCTGATGCTAAGGAGTTAGAATGAGGGAGAGAAGGGCATAAGATAGGAGAGGCCTCTGTGGGGCAAGCCTGAGGGAGAGAAGGGAAGAGGAGAGGCCAATGTTAAGTACCATATTTTTAATGTAGATTTTTGGAAGCTTTTTTTCAGCCCTAATGTGGTGCAAATCAGGGAAGATCACTCATTAGCACCTCATTAGAACTGAGAAAAAGGTTCTTCCATCTGGGAGAAGCCAACTAGAAAGGATTTAAAGACTGCCTTAAGAGGTAGTACTTTTGTCCAGTTTTTATTTTTGGGACATAATCCTCTCAAAGGCAAGGCAGAGAGTTCCTGTGTCTATGTAATTTTATTCTTTTGGAGATAATCCCTTTAAGGGCAAGGCAGGGATTTTTCCTGAGTTTTCTCAATGGTTTCCTTCAGGCACGCACTGGGCTGGTTTGTTGATTCAGCTTTGTTACATTTTACAAGCTGTTAAGTACTTTTGGCTGAATGCCCAGACATCTTTAAGATTTTTTTTAAAAAGGGGGCAAAAAGTATCATTTTGATTATACTATTATGTTTGCTTGCTTTTCTGGTGCTATGGGAATAAAAAATGAACACCTGATCGGCAGATTTTCCCCCCCTATTTTCCTCCCCAAAAACTAAGGGGCGACTTATACTCCGGTGCGTCTTATACTCCGAAAAATATGGTACTCGTTAATTTCCAAGCTGCAAGGGTCGATTTATCAAGCCCAGTCGCATAGTTGCGTAGCGCAGCACAGATATCCAGCTAGTAAATAAATAAAATAAAACACCCCCTCGTTAAAGCAGCTGCAACTTTGCTCCGCCTTTCTCTGCCAGAAAGATGCTGCTACTTTCAAGAGTCAGTTCCTTACAGCAGAAATCCACTGAGGTGTGTTTATTCCCCGTCTCTTAATTTTTTCCCCTGATTTTTTTTACCATTTCAGAGTTTTTTGAGGTTCGTTTTCACGTTTCCCCTTTTCTGTATCCTTCCAGGCTTCACTACAATGTTTTTTATTGCCTGTATCACCTGGAAAATTTCCCCTGCGGCCCGGCTGTTCAACACCATCCCACCTTAGGCCTCAGGTGGGTAAATTAATTTTGTAGGTTAACCCAGGTAGTCCTCGACTTACAACTGTTTGTTTAATGACCAAGGTTGCAGCAGCACTGGGGGGGAAAAGTGACTTACGACCGTTTTCCACCCTTATGGCCGTTGTGGCATCCTCGTGGTCGTGTGATCTGATGGAAGAAAATGTCCTTCTGGGTACAGTTGCAAGTGGGGGGGGGGGGGGAAGACACTGGAAACATGGAGGCTGCTTGGAAAGATGGTTTAATGATGGACAGGATCACTTGGCTTGAGCTCCTGAACCCGAAAAGGGGGATCAGATGCTTCCAGATGTTGGGTGAAGACGAAAAAGGGGCAGAGATGCTGAAAGTCCCTAGTTTTATGCCCTTTCTGGCCTTTTGATCTTGATCTCGTATTCTGATTGGTTGTCAGACTCCCATGGAGCCATGCAGGAGCAACTCTGTAGGTTGTGCTTTGAGTCCATGTTTGGTTGAGCATTGCTTCTTCCCAGGAGCCCTGTGGTGAGATAGGTAAAGGGCTAATACTATCATGCCTTAATCCCATCGCCCTGCATCTGAAGGGGGATGTCTTTGTTATGTAGAATAGACTGCCTAAGGCCTTTTAATGGCCATTGACAAAGGGGGGGGGGCTATTAAGAGTAAGTCTGTTTCCTGCCTAAAAACATGTTTCTCCATTTCTTATCCAGGGAAAATATAATATTCTGCCTTTTCAATATTCCCCAGGATATTTCCTTTTTTCTAGCAGAGGGCTGGGTGCTAACTGCCTACAATCAAAAGTCAGACATTTGACAACAGATTCATATTTATGACCGTTGCAGTCTCCTGGAGGGTCACGTGATTCCCCTTTTATATAGAATGGAATATTCCAGTGGTTCCCAAACTTGGCAACTTTAAGACTTGTGGACTTCAACTCCCAGAATTCTCCAGCCAGCTCAGCTCTAGTCCAACCCCCGGCTTTTGAGACCTTCCGACAAGGAAAGTCATTGGGGAAGCCAGATTCACTTAACAACCGTGGGACTAGCCGAACAACTGCAGCAATTCACTTAGCGACTGTGCCGGGAACGGTCGTAAAATAGGGCAAAACCCACTTAACAATAATCTTGTTTAGCTTAGAAGCCAAGAGGAACATACGTGCCAAATTTAAAGTTTGTAGGCTTTACGGTTCTGGAGATTTCGTGATGATGCATGAGTGGTATTTTGCTTTTATATAGAGAGATTGGTATCCTGCTTTTATTATTCCTGCACCTAATTCCAGGGGGCGAATATATATACAATACAGCTTCTTCCTACTTTCCTTACAACAATAGCCTTGTGAGGTGGGTTTGGCGGACAGAGAGAGAGAGGGAGAGAGAGAGAGACAGAGAGACAGAGAGAGAGACAGAGAGAGAGACTAGTCCAAAGTCATCCAGTTGGCTTTCATGCCTAAGGCAGGACTAGAACTCACTACATCCTGTTGATTGGTTGAAGTCACCCATCTGGATTCATTCTAAAGTGGGACTAGAACTCACCATCTCCTGCGGACTGGTTCAAGGTCACCTAGCCAACTTTCATAGTGAAAGTTCAGGTTCACCTGACTCCAGGTGATTGGCCCAAAGTCACCCAGCTGGCTTTCATGTCTAAGGTGGAACTAGAACTCCCTGTCTCCTGGTGATTGGTTCAAAGTCACCCAGCTGGCTTTATTGCTTAAGGTGTTACTAGAACTCACTGTCTCCTGGTCATTGGCCCAAAGTCACCCAGCTGGCTTTCATGTCAAAGGTGGAACTAGAACTCACTGACTCCAGGTGATTGGCCCAAAGTCACCCAGCTGGCTTTCATAGCGAAGATGGGACTAGAACTCACCGTCTCCAGGTGATTGGCCCAGAATCACCTAGCTGGCTTTCATGCCTAAGGTGGGACTAGAACTCACCGTCCCCTGGTGATTGACCCAAAGGTATCCATTCAGCTTCTAAAGTGGGACTAGAACTCACCGTCTCCTGATGATTCGCTCAGAGTCACCCAGCCGGCTTTCATGCCTAAGGCAGGACTAGAACTCCCTGTCTCCTGCTTTCTAGCCTGGTGCCTTAACCATTAGACCAAACTGACTCTCGTGCTAGATTGCGTACTTTCCCCCCCCCCCCCCCCAAAGCACACACAGCCCTCCCTACCAAAGATACTCCTAGTTTTACTACAGCGGTAAGCTACAGATTGCAGTCCTAGGTGTCTCCTGACCAGGGGTGAAATCCTCTTGATGCAGGCCAGCTTTTTTTCACTTTTTAAAGCATTTTTCCCTGTCAAAAGTCAGACATTTGACAACAGATTCATATTTATGACCGTTGCAGTCTCCTGGAGGGTCACGTGATTCCCCTTTTATATAGAATGGAATATTCCAGTGGTTCCCAAACTTGGCAACTTTAAGACTTGTGGACTTCAACTCCCAGAATTCTCCAGCCAGCTCAGCTCTAGTCCAACCCCCGGCTTTTGAGACCTTCCGACAAGGAAAGTCATTGGGGAAGCCAGATTCACTTAACAACCGTGGGACTAGCCGAACAACTGCAGCAATTCACTTAACAACTGTGCCGGGAACGGTCGTAAAATAGGGCAAAACCCACTTAACAATAATCTTGTTTAGCAGCAGAAACGTTGGGCTCCATTGGGGGTTGTACGTTGAGGACTAGCGGCTTGGCAAGTACCTGTTAACAACTGTGACCTTACACAAGGTTCACAAACATTTATAACTTCTGGTATTTTTTGTTCTTTTTTTAAAAGTTTTCTATTGAACACAAATTAAAACATTGGACACAGTGTTACTGCCCTGGCGAAATCTATGCCATATATGCTAAGATATAAAGTTATACCTTATAACCACCCTGCTTTTTAACATTAGATCTATTTCGTGTTTACAAATATAAAAATATCACATTTCCAACCATATTGCTTTGTTTTTATCTGACACATTTTCACTATTATAGTTTCATACATAATTCTAATCTCCATTCTATAAATCTTAGTCCTTGCTTATTTGGGGTTTTTCATTTTTGGTTCCAATCATCGATAAAATTTGTCCCAGATCTTATAATATTCTGATTCGTCTTCAATTCCCACGTCAATTTATCCATTTCAGCACAAGTCAGAATTTTCCTAATTATTTCCCCTTCTTATGGAATTCCCCTGTTTTTCCATTTTTGGGCAAGGACCATTCTTGCCGCTGTAACAATATGTATTGTTAAGTAAATTACCCCCTTGTTATATTTATTGTTTATGATTCCCAAAAGAAATAGTTCTGGTGTGAATTCTATTTCCTCTTTGGTTATCTTTATCAGCCACTTTTGGATTTTCCGCCAATATTCTTTTGTTTTTTTGGCACGACCACCACATATGGTAGTATATGCTGGATTGCTGAACACATTTCCAACAATTTGGCGTTGCATTTCTAAACGTTTTGGCTATTCTCGTGGGTGGGAGATGCCACCTATATAACTTCTTCTTCTGTTGATCAACAGGCCTGTTTTACAACTTACTAGTGAACAGCAACAGATCTTAAACCACGCCCTTGCACCTGGAGAGGTGGTAAAAATTGTGGCTTTTGCAGGTAAGGCATCTGGAGCCCAGAAAATTCTTGAATCCCTCTATAGATTGGGCGCCATTTAACAAAATGAAATTCAATGGTGAAAAGAGGAAAGTTCTACATTTAGGCAAGAAAGACGAAATGCACAGGTCCAGTATAGGTGGTACCTTCCTCAATAGTAGTAACTGTGAGAGGGATCTTGGAGTCCTAGTGGACAACCATTTAAACAGGAGCCAGCCGTGGGCAGCAGCTGCCAAAAAAGCCAACACAGTTCTAGGCTGCATCAACAGAGGGAGAGAATCAAGATCACGTGAAGGGTTAATACCACTTTATAAGGCCTTGGGAAGGCCACACTTGGAATATTTGCATCTAGTTTTGGTCCACACGATGTAGAAAAGATGTGGAGACTCTGGAAAGAGTGCAGAGAAGAGCAAGAAAGAGGATTAGGGGACTGGAGGCTAAAACATACGAAGAACGGTTGCAGGAACTGGGTATGTCAAGTTTAATGAAAAGAAGGACCAGGGGAGACATGATAGCATCTTCCAATATCTCAGGGGCTGCCCCAAAGAAGAGGGAGTCAAGCTATTCTCCAAGGCACCTGAGGGCAGAACAAGAAGCAATGGGTGGAAACTAATCAAGGAGAGAAGCACCTTAGAACTGAGGAGAAATTTCCTGACAGTCAGAACAATTAATCAGTGGAACAGAAGTTGCCTCCAGAAGTTGTGAATGCCCCAACACTGGAAGTCTTGGGAGTCGCAATGAGTCGGACACAACTTCGCAACTAACAACAACAATCCCTTACATCAGGGCAGAGTCAAGGCAACTGTCCTGTGTTTACTTGCCGGATGCCCTTCCTGTCGCCAATGCAGAGTTCGCAGCAGATAATTTCTCTTTTAAAAGGAACCCTTTATTGAAAATTAAAAACTTTTAAGATACAAATGGCTTTAAAAATAGTTTTGTATAAGTTACAATCCTTTTTTTGACAGCGCTGACATAACCAGGTAATTTCTCATTGTTCTCCAAAGAGAGAGAGAGAAATATATGCCCCTACCTAGGATTGAACCCACAGCTTCACCGCTAGGCCACTGCACCACTCCTACAGGATTCCAGGCGTGTTCTTACTGAAAAAAAGCAAAACAAAACCAGAAGATTAAGATTTAATTTATTTGTATGCCGCCCTTCTCCGGGAGGGACTCAGGGCGGCGAACAACTCAAAAGGGGAAAGGGGATACAAACACAATACATATAATTAAAATACACAAGAGTCATACGGCCATACAAGTCGAGAGGGGAGGGGAACTCATCAACCCCAGGCCTGCCGGCACAGCCAGGTTTTGACGGCTTTCCGGAAGGCCTGGAGAGAGGTGAGGGTCCGAATCTCCACGGGGAGTTCATTCCAAAGGGCCGGAGCTGCCACAGAGAAGGCCCTCCCCCGGGTGGTAGCCAGATGGCATTGGCTGGTAGACGGAACCCGGAGGAGGCCAACCCTGTGGGATCTGATGGGTCTTTGGGAGGTGATTGGCAGCAGGCGGTCTCTCAAGTACCCAGGTCCAATACCATGAAGGGCTTTATAAGTTACGACTAGCACTTTGAAGCGTATCCGGAGACCGATTGGTAGCCAGTGCAGCTCACGGAGGATAGGTGTAACGTGGGTGTACCGAGGTGCACCCACAATTACTCGTGCGGCTGCATTCTGGACGAGTTGTAGTCTCCGAATACTCTTCAAAGGCTGCCCCATGTAGGGAAGAACTGAAATGTTTTTACATTTTTCCACGCAGGCACTGGCAAAACCTCCACACTGCTCCAATACACTCGGAAGTGGGACAACCTGAATTTTCTGTACTTGGCGTTCAACAGCACCATCGCGAAACAGGCGGAGTTGGTTTTCCCCGGTAACGTCACTTGTAAAACCATCCACTCCTTGGCCTTTGCAGAAGTCGGGAAGCAGTAAGTGACCGGGTTCTTCTTTACCGGGAGTTTAGTCCTCGACCTACGACCACAACGGAAGCCCAACATTTCGGCTGCTGAGAGAGACAGTTGTTAAGCGAGTTTGGCCCCGTTTTTAACAACCTTGCTGGCCACGTTCAGGGAATCAGTGCAGTAGTTGAGTTAGGGACGTGGTGGGTTAAGTGAATAACGGAACAACGGGCTGGAAAGGGACCCTGTAGGTCATCTAGTCCAACCCCCTGCCCTCCCCCCCCTCCCGCCCAAGCAGGGGACCCTACACCATTTCTTTTTTTTTGGAAAATCTTTATTGTTTTAATTAAACAAAAAAAAAAGAATCATTACATCTTGTCGATTGGTTACAAATACATTTCGTGCGTTTCTTCCACGATCATTCATTACCTATACTTCCTTCAAATTGAATTGTACATTTTAAATTAAAAAAAAAATTATGGATTTTACTATCACTGTACCACAGTTCTCATTTAATGACAATTATTTACACGTGTTTTTATCTAAAATCATTTGTACTTAAAGGACACAACCACCTACTGGCATTCATTCGCAATTTCAATAAACCTCCAATAACATTACACCTTTTTATTCTGAAACAAAGTCAATTCATAAAATATCTACACCCTTTCTGACAGACAGCAGTCCAATCTCTTCTTGAAAGCTTCCAGGGATGAAGCTCCCACAACTTCTGAAAGCAATTTCTCTTCCCCTGGTTGATTGTTCTCACTGCCAGAAGATTCCTCCTTATTTTCAGGACTCTTCTTGAAAACCTCCAGATATGAAGCTCCCACCACTTCTGAAGGCAACTTCTGTTCCCTTGGTTGATTGTTCTCCCTGTCAGGAAATTCCTCCTTATTTCCATGTTGAATCTCTCCTTGTTCAGTTTCCATCCATAATTCCCCCTTCTGGTGTGGTGGCCTAGAGGTGGAGCTCTTGTCTCCCTGTGAGGTCGATCCTGGGTAGAGGCAGATATTTCTCTCTCTGGGCACACTGAGAATATATATCTGCTGAATAAAACTCCTCAGTGGCAACAGGAAGGGCAGTAAACACTATATAAGGGACTACGGGGCCGTTCGAAGGAAATGATGATTAATTCCCCCTTCTGGTGTGGTGGCCTAGAGGTGGAGCTCTTGTCTCCCTGTGAGGTCGATCCTGGGTAGAGGCAGATATTTCTCTCTCTGGGCACACTGAGAATATATATCTGCTGAATAAAACTCCTCAGCGGCGACAGGAAGGGCGGTAAACACTATATAAGGGATATAAGGAATTACGGGGCCGTTCGAAGGAAATGATGATTAATTCCCCCTTCTGGTGTGGTGGCCTAGAGGTGGAGCTCTTGTCTCCCTGTGAGGTCGATCCTGGGTAGAGGCAGATATTTCTCTCTCTGGGCACACTGAGAATATATATCTGCTGAATAAAACTCCTCAGTGGCGACAGGAAGGGCAGTAAACACTATATAAGGGATATAAGGGATTACGGGGCCGTTTGAAGGAAATGATGATTAATTCCACCTTCCCTCTTTCATTCTGCTGCAGTTACAAACATAAGCTTAACCTGGGCTCACTGACCTCCTACCTGGTCAGTTTTGTCCTCTCCAATCGCAAGGGCCAATCTTCGTTCATCAGAGCCAAGACGGTCGTTCAGACACTCGCGGCCTTCTTCGCTTCGGCGGACGCGTCCATCACTGTGGAGCACACGCCCATTTGGTGCAAGAACAACCAAGGGATGAACGTTCTGGTGGAGGAACGCGAAAAGCACGTGAGTATTTTGGCCCTCAGGACCAGGGATCGGCAGTCCTCGTTTAGCGACCGTTCGAAGTTACGACTTCAAAAAAGAATCATTTTTCACATTTATGACCGTGTGGTCACGGGATTCCAAATTCGGAACCTTCGCAAATAGCAGGACGTCCTCGACTTAGCACGTTTCGCTTAGTGACTCTTCAAAGTTACAACGGCACAGCCGAAAAACGAGCGATGGCGATTTTTCACATTGACAACCATTTGAACAAAACTGGCAACCGACATATTTATGACGGCTCCCGAGGTCACGGGAGATCCCCCTTTTGCGACCTTTTGGCAAGCAAAGTCCATGGGGAAGCCTGATTCACTTAACAACCGTGTTCCTTACTTAACTTCTGCAGTTGCAACACGGGCAAACTTCACTTAAGAACTGTCTCGCTTAACAACAGAAATTCTTTGCTCTATTGCGGTCGTAAGTCAGGGACTACCTCTATTTATGACGGTTGCAGTACCCTGGGGTCACATGATCGTCTTTTGTGACCAGCAAAGTTAATGGGGGACAGCCAGATTCACTTAACAACTGTGCCGAGAACGGCCATAAAATGGGGCGAAACTGACTTAGCAACTGCCTTGCTTAGCAGTGGAAACGTGGGTGGGCCTCCATTATGGTCGTAAGTCGAGGACTAGCTATAGACCCAGACCTTCCTTCCCCTTCAAGATCTGTGGGAGAAAACTTTGGATTTGATGCTTTTCGTTCAGCGAGATCATCATCCTAACTCTTGTTTTCTAGATCATTGTTGAAGAAGCGAAACAAATATGGGCCAAGATGAAAATGCGGAGCCCGACCACGGACATGGCTCACAGAATGACGCACGACGGTAAGTGGAATATGTGAGGGAAGCCTTTGGGGCATTTAGCTCTGCTGGAGAAACAGGAAGAAAAAAGTAAAAACAGAGGGGAAATTTCCTTCATGGAGGGAAAATCTAGTTCCACCTTAGACATGAAAGCCAGCTGGGTGACTTTGGGCCAATCACCAGGAGACAGGGAGTTCTAGTTCCACCTTAGGCAATAAAGCCAGCTGGGTGACTTTGGGCCAATCACCTGGAGTCAGTGAGTTCTAGTTCCACCTTAGACATGAAAGCCAGCTGGGTGACTTTGGGCCAATCACCAGGAGACAGTGAGTTCTAGTAACACCTTAGGCAATAAAGCCAGCTGGGTGACTTTGAACCAATCACCAGGAGACAGGGAGTTCTAGTTCCACCTTAGACATGAAAGCCAGCTGGGTGACTTTGGGCCAATCACCTGGAGTCAGTGAGTTCTAGTTCCACCTTAGACATGAAAGCCAGCTGGGTGACTTTGAACCAATCACCAGGAGACAGGGAGTTCTAGTTCCACCTTAGACATGAAAGCCAGCTGGGTGACTTTGAACCAATCACCAGAAGTTGGGGAGTTCTAGTCCCAGATTAGGCATAAAGGCAGCTGGGTGACTTTGGGCCAATCAACAGAAGACAGTGAGTTCTAGTCCCTCCTTAAAGCATGAAAGCCAGCCTCTTGACTTTGGACCAATCACCAGGAGACGGTGAATTCTAGTTTTACCTTAACATGAAAGCCAGCTGGGTGATTTTGAACCATCACCAGGAGTTGGGGAGTTCTAGTCCCAGATTAGGCATAAAGGCAGCTGGGTGACTTTGGGCCAATGACCAGGAGACAGTGAGTTCTAGTCCCTCCTTAAAGCATGAAAGCCAGCCTCTTGACTTTGGACCAATCACCAGGAGACAGTGAGTTCTAGTCCCGCCTCAAAACATGGCTTTGGACCAATCACCAGGAGACGGTACATTTTAATCTTGCCTTGCCCACTTTAAGACTCGGGGACTTCAATTCCCAGAATTCCCTAGCCAGCATGCTGGGAGAAGTCCACCCATTAAAGCCATCTTAAAGTAGCCAAGGCTGGGAAATTAAAAGAAAATATAATATAATGCTTCTTTATTAAAATAATCCTGGATTGTAATCCTACAGGAACTCAAGAACACAAAATCAAAGAAGGTTGTTTCATTGTACACTGATTTTAAGCATCGGTCTTGTGCCTCTTTAGGCTACTTGAAACTTTGGCAACTTCAGAAACCTTCTCTTTCCAACTACGACGCTATCTTGGTGGATGAGGCCCAAGACTGCACGCCCGGTGAGTGCGATGTAGATTCTGGGTTCAAATCCAGGCAGGCCTCGGCATGCATAGCCTTTAGGAGGCTTATAGAGTGCTCCTGCGGGCTGGGGGGACAAAGCAAGCAAAAAACAGCCCGTTTTTGCCCTCCCCAGCCCCCAGGAGCACTCTGTAAGCCTCCTAAAGGCTATGCACGGCGATTTTTGCAATGGGGGCAGGGTTTCGGGAGGCTAAAAATGCTGCATTCAGTGTATAAGACGCACCCAGATTTTCAGCCTCTTTTTTTGAGAGAGAAAAAGGTGCGTCTTATACTCCGGAAAATACGGCACTCTTCTATTCCAAATATTATCATTTATTTCTATCCCCTTTCTCTAGCGGTTATGGACATTGTCCTCTCGCAAACGTGTGGTGTGATCTTGGTTGGAGATCCACACCAACAGATCTACGCCTTTCGGGGTGCTGTCAATTCACTTTTGCATGTACCCCACAGTCGCATCTTCTACCTGACGCAGGTAAGAGAGCAGGAGAGCTGAGAGGTTTGACTGGGAGTTGTGGGTTAGCTGTAATAATACAATACAATGCAATAGGAGAGTTGGAAGGGGCCTTGGAGGTCTTCTAGTCCAACCCCCTGCCTAGGCAGGAAACCTTATACCGTTCCAGACAAATGGCTCTCCAACATCTTCTTAAAGACTTCCAGTGTTGGGGCATTCGCAACTTCTGGAGGCAACTTCTGTTCCACTGATTAATTGTTCTCACTATCAGGAAATTTGTCGTCAGTTTTAAGTTGCTTCTCTCCTTGATTAGTTTCCACCCATTGCTTCTTGTTCTACCCTCCGGTGCTTTGGAGAATCCCTCCCTCCCTTGCTCCTTCCTTCCTTCCTTCCTTCCTTCCTTCCTTCCTTCCTTCCTTCCTTCCTTCCTTCCTTCCTTCCTTCCATCCTTCCATCCATCCATCCATCCATCCATCCATCCATCCATCCATCAATAGAATAAAATAGAATGGAATAGCAGAGTTGGAAGAGCCAAGGTGGCGCAGTGGTTAAATGCAGCACTGCAGGCTACTGCTAGATCAGCAGTTCAGCGGTTCAAATCTCACCGGCTCAGGGTTGACTCAGCCTTCCATCCTTGCGAGGTGGGTAAAATGAGGACCCAGATTGTTGGGGGCAATATGCTGACTCTCTGTAAACCGCTTAGAGAGGCCTGAAAGGCCTATGAAGCGGTATATAAGTCTACTGCTATTGCTATTGCTATTCTAGTCCAACCCCCTGCCTAGGCAGGAAACCTTATACCGTTCCAGACAAATGGCTATCCAACATCTTCTTAAAGACTTCCAGTGTTGGGGCATTCGCAACTTCTGGAGGCAACTTCTGTTCCACTGGTTAATTGTACTCACTGTCAGGAAATTTCTCCTCAGTTCTTTTTTTCTTTTTTTCAAATTTTTTTTTAATTTTAATTGAACAAAAACACGCAAAAAAAGAATCATCCTTCATTACATCTTGTAGAAAGTGTGTCCATTGCTTACAGATAACTTTCGTGCATTTCTTCCACAGTCAATACTTATAGTTCATATTAGATTATATACTTTAAGTCAAAAATCTTTGTATATCTTACTACCACAATTCTCATTTGACTACAATTATTTGAACATGCTTTTACCTCAAATCATTCATACTTAAAGGCACAACCACATAATGGCATTCATTAGCTATTTCAAAAAATCCTCCAATAACATTTATAGCATCTTTTAAGTAAAAGACAATTAATAAAGTTTCTAAGCCTTTCCCCCACTTTTTTTTCCAACTCACTGACTAAAATTTATATCCAAGTTACTTTAGCCAATACCATAGCATGTATATATTGTAAAACAATGTCCATTAAAATTTCCTTGTTGTTATTATAATTGGCTAAAAATCATTTACTATTTATGCCCCATCTCCTCTCATCGCCCCCCCCTCAAAAAAAAAACCTTACACCTTTACAACAAGATCTAAATGAAAATTTGTTAATAAAATATATAGGTCTTTTTCCCAAGTCACAATTTACAATTTATTACTCCTCTGTTCTAAGTTGCTTCTATCCTTGATTAGTTTCCACCCATTGCTTCTTGTCCTACCCTCAGGTGCTTTGGAGAATAGCTTGACTCCCTCTTCTTTGGGGCAACCCCTGAGATATTGGAAGACTGCTATCATGTCTCTCCTAGTCCTTCTTTTCATTAAACTTACACATATCTAGTTCCTGCAACTGTTCTTCATCTGTTTTAGCCTCCAGTCCCCTAATCCTCTTTCTTGCTCTTCTCTGCACTCTTTCCAGAGTCTCCGCATCTTTTCTACATCGTGGTGACCAAAACTGAATGCAGAATTCCAAGTGTAACCTTACCAAGGCCTTATAAAGTGGTATTAACCCTTCACGTGATCTTGACTCTGTTGATGCAGCCTAGAACTGTGTTGGCTTTTTTTGGCAGCTGCTGCCCACGGCTGGCTCCTATTTAAATGGTTGTCCACTAGGACTCCAAGATCCCTTTCACGGTTACTACTGTTGAGCAAGGCACCACCTATACTGTACCTATGCATTTTGTCTTTCTTGCCTAAATGTAGAACCTTCCTCTGTTCACCATTGAATTTCATTTTATTAGATAGTGCCCAATGTTCAAGTTTGTCAAGATCCTTCTGCATCTTAAGCCTTAAATCTTCTGGAGCATTGGCTATTCCTGCCAACTTGGTGTCATCTACAAATTTGATGAGTTCCCCATTTATTCCCTCATCCAAATCATTGATAAAGATGTTGAAGAGTCCTGGGCCCAAAACAGAGCCTTGGGGTCCCCCACTGCATACTTCCCTTGATGAAGATGCAGTTCCATTGAGGACGACACGTTGAGTGTGGTTGGTCAGCCAGTTACGAATCCATCTGGTGGTGATGCTGTGCAACCCACATTCTTCTACTTTATCTAGTAGTAGGTTATGGTCTACCTTATCAAATGCCTTACTGAAGTCCAAGTAAACTATATCGACGGCATTCCTCTGGTCCACTAATTTTGTCATCAAAGAATGCAATAAGATTGCAAATTCTTATCAAAGAATGCAATAAGATTCGTTTGGCATGATCTGTTTTTAACAAACGCATGTTGGCTTTTGGCTATTACTTTGCTTCTAAGTGTTTGCTAATTCGTTGCTTGATTATCTTTTCCAGAATCTTTCCTGGTGCTGAGGTCAGGCTGATAGGTCTGTAGTTTCCTGGATCTGTTTTTTTCTCTCCCTTTTTTGAGGATGGGAACCACATCAGCTCTTTTCCAGTCCTCTGGTAGTTCCCTGGTGCTCCAGGATCTCTGAAAGATATAGTTTGAGATCTCCCCTGCCAGTTCCTTCAGAACCCTGGGGTGTAATCCATCCGGTCCTGGTGATTTGAACTCGTCTAGGGTAGACAGGTGCTCACCTACCATTTTCTTCCCTATTTCAACTTGTGTTCCTAATCCGATTTTTGTGGTGCTGTTTTTGATAGGTTGGACTGTTTTATCCCTTTGTGTAAAGACAGATGCAAAACATGAGTTAAAATAGTTCTGCTTTCTCCCTGTCGCTTGTCACCTTCTTGCCACTTTCTCCCAGCAATGGATCAATTGTTTCCTTGACTTTTTTCTTGTTTTTAACATGTTGGGAGAAGCTTTTTTTTTTGTTATTTTTTACTTTTGTTGCAAGCCTTTCTTCATTGTGAGCCTTAGCTTTCCTCACTTCATCTTTACAGGCTCGGGCTATTTGCTGATATTCTGCCTTTGTTATGTGCCCCATTGCCACGTTTTATACTTATCTTTTTTGTCTTTCAATTTGTCAGATAGTTCTTTATGCAGCCATGCTGGGGTTTTTTGGGAGATGTTATTTTTCTTCTTCATTGGTATTGTGCTAGACTGGGCTTTTGTAATCTCATTTTTCAAAATTTCCCAAGCTTCTTGAGTTGTTTTCCCCTTGAGGATTCTCATCCATGGTATTTTTCCCAAGCTCTCTCTAAGTTATAGATCGAAGAGCCGGGAGATTCGGTTCTTAATGATGCATTAAGATCTTCTCCAGCTCCTATTGAAAGCAATCTCATCATTCCAATTGGAAAGATCCACAATTCAATCCAGAAGATTCCTAGAAATTCATGGATCTCATTGGGAATCCACTCCAGTTCTAGTCCTGCCTTAGGCACGAAAGCCCGCTGGATGACTTTGAGCCAATCATCAGGCGATTTTGAGTTCTAGTCCTGCCTTAGGCATGAAAGCCACCTCGGTGACTTTGAGAAAATCACTAGGAGACAGTGAATTCTAGTCCCACCTTAGTCATGAAAGCCCGCTGGATGACTTTGAGCCAATCATCAGGCGATTTTGAGTTCTAGTCCTGCCTTAGGCATGAAAGCCGCCTCGGTGACTTTGAGAAAATCACTAGGAGACAGTGAATTCTAGTCCCACCTTAGTCATGAAAGCCCGCTGGATGACTTTGAGCCAATCATCAGGCGATTTTGAGTTCTAGTCCTGCCTTAGGCATGAAAGCCACCTCGGTGACTTTGAGAAAATCACTAGGAGACAGTGAATTCTAGTCCCACCTTAGTCATGAAAGCCCGCTGGGTGACTTTGAGCCAATCACTAAGTGATGGTGAGTTCTAGTCCTGCCTACGACATGAAAGCCAGCTGGGTGACTTTGAGCCAATCACCAGGAGACGGTGAGTTCTAGTCCCGCCTTAGGTATAAAAGCCAGCTGGATGACTTTGGACCAATGACCAGGAGAAGGGAAGTTCTAGTCCCGCCTTAGGCATGAAAGCCAGCTGGATGACTTTGGACCAATGACCAGGAGAAGGGAAGTTCTAGTCCCGCCTTAGGCATGAAAGCCAGCTGAGTGACTTTGAGCCAATCACCAGGAGACTGGGAATTCTAGTCCTGCCTTAGGCATGAAAGCCAACCGAGTGACTTTGGATCAATCACCAGGAGACGGTGTGTTCTAGTCCTGCCTTAGCTTAAGGGGGGGGATGAAATGGGCAGCAAATTACACCTCTATTACGTGATGAAGTTCTCACCTCATTGGAGGATTTTTTTCCTCTTCCGCAGAGTTTTCGCTTCGGCTCCGAAATCGCTTACGTTGGCGCGACTCTCCTGGATATCTGCAAGAAAGTGCGGAAAAAAACACTGGTGGGAAACACCCAGGAAAGTGAGTGTTTTAAGCCAGTCGTCCTTCCATCGCTCCAGGTAGGAAGAATTGCTAAGTGGGACTGACAGGAGGCTCTGCTTTTGACAGGTGATGTCCGAGGGGTCGGCGTGGAGGGGAAGGAGGCCTGCTTATCCCGGAACAACCAAACCGTCTTTGAGGATGCTGTGAACCGCACAGGTGGAGACTCACCTGCTAAGATACACTTGCTGGGGGTGAGTGCAGAGAAGGCCCAGGAATGGTAGAGGAGGGATTCCTTCCTCCCCCCCCCCCCGCTTCCTCTTTTCCTTCCTCCCTCTTTTCCTCCCTGCCTACTATTATTCTTCCTCCTCCCTTCCTTTTCATCTTTTTTTCCTTCCTCCTTCTTTCTTCTCCCTCCCTCTTTCCTCCCCCTTTCCTTCTCCTCTCTCCTTTCATCCCCCTTTCCTTCCTTCTTCCTTCCATCCACTTCATTTTTCTTCATTCTTTCTTTCCTTCCTTCCTTCTTCCTTCCTTTTTCTATTTCACCTTTTTTCCTTCCTCCTCCTCTCTCCTCCCTCCCCCTCTCCTTTTTTTCCTTCTTACCTTCCTTCTTTCCTTTTCTCCCTCCCTCCGTCCTTTCATTTCACTTTCTTTGCTAATTCTTCCTCCTCCCTCCCCCCTCCCCCCTTTCCTTCCTTCCTTCTTTTTTCTTCATTCTTTCTTTCCTTCCTCCTCCTTTCCATTTCACCCTTTTTTCCTTCCTCCTTCTTCTCCTCCCTCCTCTTTTTCCTTCCTTCCTTCCTTCCTTCCTTCCTTCCTTCCTTCCTTCCTTCCTTCCTTCCTCTTCATTTTTTCTTCATTCTTTTTTTCCTTTCCATTTCATCCTTTTCCCCTTCCTCCTTTTTTCTCCTCCCTCCCCCTCTCTTTTTCCTTCTTACCTTCCTTCTTTCCTTTCTCCCTCCCTCCTTCCTTTCATTTCACTTTCTTGCTAATTCTTCCTCCTCCCTCCCTCCCACTCCCCCTTTCCTTCCTTCCTTCCTTCCATTCACCTTTTCCTTCCTTTGTCCTTCCTCCTCCCCCCTCCTCCCCTTTTCCTTCCTTCCTCCCTCCTTCCTTACTTCCATTTCATCTTCTCCCTCTTTCTCCTTCCTTAATTCCTCCTTCCTCCCTTTTTCCTTCTTTCCATTCTCCCTCCTTACTTTCTTCCATTTCACCTTTTTTCCTTCCTTTTTTCTCCTTCCTTCCTTCCTTCCTCCCTTCCTCCATCCCGCCTCCTCCCTTTTTCTTTCTTGCTTTTCTCCCTCCCTCCCTCCCATTCCTCCTTCCTTCTCTCCCTCCCCCTCTCCTGACAACCTCTACTGTGTGACAGCCCTTTAAATCCAGGAAGATTCACTGTGTTGTGCAGCCTGTTGCAAACACACTGAATTCTGCAGACACCTCTTACTATTTGAAGCACATTAAGGAGCCCCAAAATACAGACAGATGATTGCAACTGTGCATCGGACTACAAGTCCCATCTCACAGGGCTCTACATATAGTTCCTTTTTGTCTTCTTTTCATTAGGGTCTTAAAGCCTTTGGCCTTGAGAAAATTTCTGACCTCTGGAAGCTGCTTCATCCTGAACGTGAGTTCTCTCAAGCGCTATTTCTGTAGTCGTGCAAGTTGTGTACAGGTAGCCCCTCAACATACGACCGCAAGGGAGCCTGCCCACCACGTTCATATATAGTAAGAGTCTCAAATGGCTCAGTCATTTACAGCCTCCTGCATTGATTCACTTAACGGGGACAAGAAGGGTCGTAAACTGGGGCAAAACTCACTTAACAAATATCTTGCTTCGCAGCAGCAATTTTTCATCTCAATTGTGGTCGTAAGCCGAGGACGACCTGTATAATAGGAAGTCAAGAAGACATTCTGGAAGAATTCCTACAACTGCTAGGTGTAAAATACGAGCCCTGTTTACGCTCCAATCGAGGGTCCGATTTCTGGTGTCACTTCCTCTTCTCCATTCTCCGACCCTTTTGAGAGCAACGAAACTCCATTTTAACGTATGCCGATTAGGGTACATTCAAAGTGACAATAAATGTATGATCCTATTCTCCTGATGGCAAACCTGTGGCACGCGTGCCAGAGGTGGCACATAGAGCCCCCTCTCTGGGCACGTGCGCCTTCGCCCTCAGCTCTGTCGCGTTTCTTGCCATCGTTTGCGGGACTAAAGAAAGCTGCGTGAAACAGCCTTCCTCCTTTGTCGCGGTACGTTCGCTGTCGCTGCCTTGAGCTTGTCTCTTTCGATCACGCCTCTTTGTCGCCACGCCTCTTTGTCCTTATTCTATTCTACTCTATTCCTTATTCCATTCCATTTCATATTCCATATTCTATTCTATTTCATTCTATTCTATTTTATTCTGTTCCTTCTTTCATATTCCATATTCTATTCTATTCTGTTCCATATTCTATTCCGTTCCTTATTCTATTCTATTTCATTCTATTTTATTCTGTTCCTTATTCCAGTTCATATTCCATATTCTATTCTGTTCAGTTCTGTTCCTTATTCTATTCTATTCCTTATTATATTTCATATTCCATATTCTATTCTGTTCTGTCCCTTATTCTATTCTATTTCATTCTATTCTATTTTATTCTGTTCCTTATTCCATTTCATATTCCATATTCTATTCTATTCTGTTCCTTATTCTATTCTATTTCATTCTATTCTATTTTATTCTGTTCCTTCTTTCATATTCCATATTCCATATTCTATTCTATTCCTTACTCCATTCCATTTCATATTCCATATTCTATTCTATTCTGTTCCATATTCTATTCCATTCCTTATTCTATTCTATTTCATTCTATTCTATTTTATTCTGTTCCTTATTCCATTTCATATTCCATATTCTATTCTATTCTGTTCCTTATTCTATTCTATTTCATTCTATTCTATTTTATTCTGTTCCTTCTTTCATATTCCATATTCCATATTCTATTCTATTCCTTACTCCATTCCATTTCATATTCCATATTCTATTCTATTCTGTTCCATATTCTATTCCATTCCTTATTCTATTCTATTTCATTCTATTCTATTTTATTCTGTTCCTTATTCCATTTCATATTCCATATTCTATTCTATTCTGTTCCTTATTCTATTCTATTTCATTCTATTCTATTTTATTCTGTTCCTTCTTTCATATTCCATATTCCATATTCTATTCTATTCTGTTCCATATTCTATTCCGTTCCTTATTCTATTCTATTTCATTCTATTCTATTTTATTCTGTTCCTTATTTCATTTCATATTCCATATTCTATTCTATTCTATTCTATTCTATTCATTATTCCAGTTCATATTCCATATTCTATTCTGTTCAGTTCTGTTCCGTTCCTTATTCTATTCTATTCCTTATTACATTTCATATTCCATATTCTATTCTATTCTATTCTGTCCCTTATTCTATTCTATTTCATTCTATTCTATTTTATTCTGTTCCTTATTACATTTCATATTCCATATTCTATTCTGTTTTGTTCAATTCTGTTCCATTCCTTATTCTATTCTATTCCTTATTCCATTTCATATTCCATATTCTATTCTATTCTATTCTATTCTATTCTATTCTATTCTATTCTATTCTATTCCTTATTCTATTCTATTTCATTCTATTCTATTTTATTCTGTTCCTTATTCCATTTCATATTCCATATTCTATTCTATTCTGTTCAATTCTGTTCCATTCCTTATTCTATTCCATTCATTATACCATTTCATATTCCATATTCTATTCCTATTCTATTCCGTTCCTTATTCTATTCTACTCTATTCTTATTCTATCATGAAGGACTTGGAAATTGTTTATAATTTATCAACAACTTTATAATTTCATCTGGTCGTTAGGACTCTCCGAGAGTAGTTGATGCCACCTGGAGGTCGGAAGGGAGTCAGAAATGAACCTCCAAACGGCCTCAACGACCCTCTAAAAGGATGCAAAGGACCAGCAGTTGGCAAGGCGGATCAATCCTTCCATTCCCCACCATCCGGTCAGAGCCGAGGAAGCTTCTCGGATGAGAAGCGAAATGTCTTTAAAGAAAAACCAGAAAGTCCAGCTGCCTCTGGGAAAAACCTCTCTTGTTTGATCTTCCTAGTGAAACTTGAGATAAAGGATCCCTTCATCAAGAGGTGGGTTGAGAAGGGCCTGGCCAGCATCAAGGACTACGCCGCAAAAGCAGAAGACAAGCAACTGGAAATGAAAATTGCGATTGTGGAGAAATACCGGGAACGCATTCCGGAGCTGTTGGACAGGATATCCCGGTGCCACGTCCCGCGTCCAGAAAATGCAGGTAAATAAATATGTGCGAACACCCAGACCCAGACACGTATGGAATTCAAGCTAGCTTCTTTATTATTGTCGGCCTGTAATACAGGAGATCCTCGACGTAACAACCATTCATTTAGCGACCAAAGTTACGAACCTCAGGGCTTCTCCTCTTGTGTGTTTTAGATTGCATCCTAGGGACGGTGCACAAGGCCAAAGGGCTGGAATTCGACACCGTCAGAATTGCTGGTGACTTTGTCAACATCCCATTAACATTGCCCAATCCTGCAATACGTTCATGGGACCCACCTAGTGAGTATAACCTTCCTTCCTTCCTTCCTTCCTTCCTTCCTTCCTTCCTTCCTTCCTTCCTTCCTTTCTTCCTTCCTTTCTTCCTCCCTTCCTCCCTTCCTCCCTCCCTCCCTCCCTCCCTTCCTCACTCCCCTACTTCTATCTCTGTCATGTTCCATCCTCCCTCCCTCCCTTCCTTCTTTCCTTCCTCCTCCTCTCCCATCTCAATCATTTTCCTTCCTTTTGTCTCCTCCTCCTATCTCTGTCTCCTTCCTTCTTTCCTCCCTCCCTTTCTTCCCCTCTCCCTTCCCTCCCTTTCTCTTCCCTTCCTCTCCTTCTCCCCTCCCACCAGTGGTGGGTTCCGGATTCCGTTCCAAATGGTATGGTTGGAACGGCCCCGGAGTTACCCACATACACGCGTGCGCAAGCCTCCGCAACGCTCCTGCTGCTCCGCGGAGCGTCACGCAGGTGCGGAAGTGCCAAAAGATAAAGCACCGGTAAGGAGCGCGGGCGGGTAGGTGGGCCCTCCGGTACCCGGTGCTCCGGGCAGGATCCGGTACGCCTGTACCGGGACGTACCGCCTGCAACCCACCACTGCCTCCCACCCTCCTTCCCTTTTCTTCCTTCCTTCCTTCCTTCCCTCTCTTCCCTCTCTTCTTCTCCTTCTTTCCTCCCTCCCTCCATTTTCCTCTTTCTTTTCCTTTCTTCTTACCTTCCTTCCATCCTTCCTCCCGTCCTTCCTTCCTTCCTTCCTTCTTTTTTATCCTACCCCTCTTCCTTCCCTACCTTTCTCTTCCCTCCCTCCTCCTCCTCCTTCTTCCCTTCCTTCATCTCACCCTCCCCTCACTCCATTTTCTTTTCCCTTTTATTTCCCCTTCCTTCTTACCTTTCTTCCATCCTTCCTCCCCTCCTTCCTTCCTTCTTTTTTATCCTAGCCCTCTTCCTTCACTAACTTTCTCTTTCCTTCCTTCCTTCCCTCTCTCTCTTCCCTCCCTCCTCCTCCTTCCCTTCCTTCATTTCACCCTCCCCTCCCTCCATTTCCCCCCTTCTATCCCCTTCCTTCTCTCCTTCCTTCCTTCCTTCCATCCATCCATCTATTCTCCTCCTTCCCTCCCTCCCTCCCTCCCTCTCCTTTTTAGAGAAGCCCTGATAGCAACCTGTTGTGACTCAGCAGAAACCTCCTGTGAGTTGTTTCGGGATGCAGGGCTGACTGACTCACAGGAGAGGATAAGGAGCAGCGGTGGCTCATTAGGATCTCCTCCTGCAGATAAAAGATTGATGGTGCCACGCCCTAGTTGCAGAAGTCAACGTTTGTTCCGTTCCGTTTCTGTTCTAGTCAACGTTCCCCGTTCGTGTTCATGATTCAGAGAAACCAACTTGGAGAAGTGGTTTGCTGTGAGAGTTTGTTTTTGCATTTGCTGCCTAACTTGTTGCCAGAGCATTTATCTGTGTTTATTTTGGGCTCGCAGCCAGCAAGAGCCGGGACTGATAAAAACATTCCTTTGCAAGCTTTCTTTGGCTTTCGTTTCTGAACGATCAAGGTGGGGGTCAGAACAGCAACCTCTCTAATCAGCAATGAAATACCTCCCTTTCAGGGTGGCTGGGATGGGACACCACTCGGTCAGTGATGGGATTCCAATTTCTTTACTGTTGGTTCTGTGGCCGTGGGTTGGTGGGAGTGGTATGGTTTGGTGGGCGTGGCATGGCGTGGCTTGGCAGGAGAAGGATACTGGAAAATCCCCATTTCCTCCTGATCAGCTGGGACTCGGGAGGCAGAGAGTAGATTGGGGGGTGGGTAGGCAGTCAAGAGGTCGTATTTATCGGTTCTCCGAACTACTCAAAATTTCCACCAGCAGTTATGCAGAACTGGCCAGAACCAGCTGAATACCACTTCTGCACTCGGTGCTCAAGAGTTCAGATGTGTATAACAGCACCTGCGGGAATGCCATCCCAAAAATACACCGGTTGAGAGTTGAAAAGAGATCAGCACGATAACAGAAAAGGAAAGGAAGAGGGGAGGGGAGGAGAAAGGAGGGAAGGAGAGGGAAGGAAGAAAGAGGAAAGGAGAGAAGGGATAGAAAGAGAAGGAGAGAGAGCAGGAGGAGGACGAGGAAGAGAGGAGTAGGGGAGAGGTAAGGGAAGAAGGAAAGGGAAAGGAGGGAGGAAGGAAGGAAGGAAGTAGAGAAGGGAGAGAGGGAGAAAAGAAAGGAAAAATAAGGTGGTGATAACATAACATGAGTGTATGGGATGGTAAGCAAAGGAACCCAGAATGTCTATTTTAACCCTTTATATGGAAAAATAAATATGCAAAAGTGATAAAGATAAACAAGAACAACAACTACCATATTTTTCGGAGTATAAGACACACCAGAGTATAAGACGCACCAAGGTTTTGAAGAGGCATTTTTTTTTAAAAAAGTAGGTAGGTAGATAGAGGGATAGAGAGGAAGAAAGAGAGAGAAATACAGTAGGTAGGTAGGTAGGGAGAGAGTGAGTAGGTAGGGAGGTAGGTAGATAAAAGGATAGAGAGAGAGACAGAGAGAAATACGGTAGGTAGGTAGGTAGGTAGGTAGGTAGGTAGGTAGGTAGGTAGGTAGAGGGATAGAGAAAGCTAAATAAATACAGTAGATAGGTAGGGAGAGAGAGAGAATAGGTAGATAGGTAGAAGGATAGGTAGAGGGATAGAGAGAGAGAGAACTACAGTAGATAGGTGGGAGAGAGAGAGAGTAGGTAGGTAGGTAGATAGACAGCTAGAAAGAGAGAGAGAAAAATACAGTAGATAGGTAGGGAGAAAGAGAGAGTAGGTAGGTAGGTAGATGTTTCCAGGTGTATTTATCCATATGCTGGAGAAGGAAATCGCTGACAATCTGCAGCACCTAAGACTTTGTTTCTGCTGGCACAGCACTTGATCAATCTAATTCTCATCAATCAGTTAAAGAGCTTTCTAAAAAGGGAAAAAAGTTTTTGCACTCTGCAAACCTCCCAAAAACGGCCCGTTTTTTGCGAAAACGGGCCCGTTTTTTTAAAAAAAGGCATGAATAGTCTGGGATGGGGGCTTGCAGAGTGCTGCTGGGTAGGTGGGGGGGGCAAAAACGAGCAAAAAATGGCCCTTTTTGTCAAAAAATTGCATGCATAGCTTTATGGAGGCTTATAGTGCGCTGCTGGGGGATGGGGCAGCACAAAACGGCCCATTTTTTTGCTCATTTCTGCCCTCCCCAGCCCGCAGGAGCCTCCATAAGGCTCTGCATGGCCATTTTGTTGAAGGGGGCGGGGCTTCAGGATGCAAAACAAAATGCTATATTGGGTATATAAGACGCACCCAGATTTTCAGCCTCTTTTTTTGCGGGAAAAAGGTGCGTCTTATACTCCGAAAAATACGGTAAGTGAATGTATAGCTGTGACTATACATAAGAGAATAAAAATAAAAACTTATTTAAGAGTTCAGACGTGGGTTTAGAGCAGATCTGTTCAAAGGATTCCCATTCAACTTCGTTTTTCCCTCCTTCCCTCTTACGATGTCCCAAAAGCCATCCCGGAGGACGAATGGAATTTGTTGTACGTCGCTGTCACTCGAGCCAAGAAGCGTCTCATCATGTCCCGAAATCTTGCCGATACCCTAAAAATCTCCCAGGTGAGTTAAAGCCATTCACAATGCAGGCAGCCTTTGGCTTACAAACGTTCGTTGACTGACTGTTCACAGTTACAACGGCACCAACTTATGACCTGTTTCCCACCGTGGCACGACAAAACCGTGCTCAACTAAGCCGCGCCCGATTAAACCGCGTCGCTGACGTCATCAACAGGGCGACAACAGCGAGCGCGGAGAAAGTAGGGCGCTTTAAATAGCGCTTTGAAAGCAAGCCGATTCAACTTAAGGTAAGGGTTAGGTTTAGGGTTAGTTTTAGGATTAGGTTTAGGGTTAAATTAAGGGTTAGGATTAGGTTCAGGGTTAGGTTTAGGGTTAGGTTTAGGGTTAGGTTTAGGGTTAGGTTTAGGGTTAGGTTTAGGGTTAGGTTTAGGGGGGTTAGGTTTAGGTTTAGGTGTTAATTTTAGGTTTAGCGTTTACAGCGTGCTTCTGTCTCCGCGCTGTTGTCGCCCTGTTGATGATGTCAGCTACGTGGTTTAGTCGAACGCGGTTTTGTGGTGGAACCGTTTCCCACAGTTACAAACTAATCGGGCATCCTCATTGATCACGCGATTAAAATTCAGGCGCTTGGCAACTTACTCATATTTATGACCGGTGGTTTATGTGATCCGCTTTTGCAACCTTCTGACTAGCCAAGTCAACAAGGAAGCCCGATTCACTTAACCGCCGTGTTCCTAACTTAACGGCGGCACCGATTCACTTAACAACTGTGGCAAGGAAGGTGCTAAAATGGGGGTGGCAAGACTCACTTAACCAATGTCTCGTTTAGCAACAGAAATGTCGGGGTCAATTGTGGTTATAAGTCGAGGACTACCTCTTCAGTTTCCTAGCTGGCTAAACTCTTGTGTTTTTGTCCCCCACACAAGGAATACTACACCCGCTTTGAATTAACCGAGGAAGTGGGCAAGAAGATGTCGCTTTGGTGTTCGGAGCAGTACTGTTGCAACTCCATCCCAGCGGATTCTCCGCTAATCCCCCAAAGGATCAATTTTGTTTACGTACGTATCTTGCCTTAATAAGATTAACACGTGAGATTTCCTAAAAATGCCGTAACTGATTCATGAGCATCGAGCCAAGATTCAATACAAAAACAAAAATCATTTATTAGGAGCCCCATTAGGCAAGATCTGTTCGCAGTCAAGCCTCTGCTTTGTTTGTTCCTTCCCTCCCCTCAGTTTGTTCCTTCCCTCCCCTCAGTCTGTGTCATACATCACATTCACCTATGAGATGCACCCCTCCCAAGCCGGCTGCAGTAATCTGAGTTCCGACACCAGCAGACAGTATGCGTGGAATGCACTCCCCCTCCTTGTCTCCCATGACAACACGGGGAGTTGACATAATATATAACATAATTTAGTAAGGCCACACCCTTCCAGGATTTGAGGGGCTGCCCCAAAGAAGGGCTTTCTTTCAACCTTTCACATCTTCCTTTCGTTTGTGGTGGTTGGTTGAAGCTAAAAACGTTGGCTGAAGCTGATGGAGAGGAACAGTTTCTTCAACCATGGACGTTTTCCTTCTCCTTTTTCTCCTCCTCCTCTTCCTCCCTCTCTGCAAACCCCACTTTCTTCTAGCACTGATGATGTTACCTAGTTTGGCTAATGCAATGTCTGTTGTGGTCCTCTGGCGTCCTGCGGCGGTGGCAGCAGATTCAGACAGTGAGGAGGTTGGGGAGGAACCTGGGCCAGTCCTGGAATCTGGGGAAGGCTCGGACGAGGGCTCTGCGTCGGAGGCAGAGAGGGGGCCGAGGAACTAGACAGCAGTGAGGCAGAGGAACAGCTGGAGCCTGTTCCCAGTGCACGCATGCGTAGAGCTGCCAGAAGGCAAGAACAGTTAAGACAAAAGGGTTGACTCGGGACTAAGGCTTGGAGGTGTTTGGCCCCTCCCATAAGACAAAAAGGAGGAGCAAAGGTACCTGAGCCTTTCCAGGAAGCAATTTTGTTCGTGCTGGTCAGTTTAAATTCTGAAACTCCATTTTGACTCTGTGCTCCGTGTGGTCTTGCAAGCTAATTGCCAAATAGGTCTATGGCAGCGTTTCAAGAGAAATGAAGGTGGGTCCTTATCAGCCTTATCCGGAAAGACTTTGGCAGACTACTGTTGGACTCTTTACAAACTATTTGTGACTCATGACAGGGTGTGAATGAACATGGTTCCACCACAAAACCGCGTTCGACTAAAGGGCGCTCGACGAAACCACGTAGCTGACGTCATCACAGCACGACAACAGCGCGGAGAAAAAAGCACACTGTAAACGCTAAACCTAAAATTAACCCCTAAACCTAACCCCCCTAAACCTAATCCTAAACCTAACCCTAAACCTAACCCTTAACCTAACGCTAAACCTAATCCTAACCCTTAACCTAACCCTAAACCTAACCCTAACCCTTACCTTAACTTGAATCGGCTTGCTTTCAAAGCGCTATTTAAAGCGCCCTTCTTTCTCCGCGCTTGCTGTTGTTGCCCTGTTGATGACGTCAGCGACGCGGTTTAATCGGGCGCGGTTTAGTCGAGCACGGTTTTGTCGTGCCACGAATGAACATAATCCACAGCCTTTGAAATAAAAAGAGGGTTTGGGGGACTAAGCGTCTGCTTTTTAGCCTAGGTCAGAACAAAAAACCACCAAGCTCAGAGAGCACCCAGGACCCTACAGTCCTCCTCCTCCTCCTCCTCCTCCTCTCCACAAACCTCACTCCCTTCTAGCACTGATGATGTTACCCAGTTGGGTCATGAAACGCCCACAGTTCAACCCTCAGCTACAAATATTCTCTTCTATAGCTACTCCAGGATCAGGAACGATGCTATTTAGAGCCATGTTCCACGAACGGTGTTGGGAGGAGATGGTCGTGGTCTTGCTAACTTCACTGTTCTCTCTCTCTCTCTCTCTCTTTCTCTCTCTCCTTCTTTCTGGCAGGCGGACGGCACCAAAAACCCCGAAGGGTTGCTTTGTCCTTCTTGTGCAGTGTGGAAACTTGGACCCATTGCACAGCTCACAAGGCCCACATGGCCCACAAGGGAGCAGGACACAGCCAGTCCCCCAGAAGACATTGAGGTCCCCTCCGTAGTTGGCATCCTCCTCCAAGCCTTTTGAGTTCTTAAAAGGAGGAAGGAAAGAAGGAGGAAAAAGAGAAGGAAGGAAGGAAAAAAAGAAAGAAAAAAAGAAGGAAGGAAGGAAGAAAAGAAGAAAGAAAAAAAGAAGAGAAAGAAGGAAGCAAGGAAAAAAGAAAGGAAGAAGGAAGGAAGAAGAAAAAGAAAGAAGGAAGGAAGGAAAAAAAGAAAGAAAGAAAAAGAAAGAAGTAAGGAAGGAAAGAAAGAGAGTGAGTCCCACTTTCTCAAGAAAAAGAAAGCAAGACAAAAAATTGGAACCAAGGACTCAATAAGAGTCCATGACCGCAACAGAGCACCAGATTTCTGTTTACGAGCGAGACCGATATTAAGTGAATTTCGTTATAAAATGAATCACCGCCATTGTGCAGTGAGGAACAACGCAGTTGTAAATTGAAATCCAGCTTCCCCCTTATTGGAAGGTCACTAAAGACACTCGCGATTGTCGTAAATACGAGTCTGTTGCCAAACATCTGAGTTCTGATCAGAGACGCTGCAACTGTGCGATGTGAAAAACAATTGTTATCACTTTTAACTTTGACCAGCCACTAAATCATCCTCTTTTAACAACCCCGTAATCCCTTGCATTGGGGTGGAGTCTTGGGCAAATGAATGGAGCTAGCAGATTGTTTACTGGCCAGATGCCGTCCCTGTCGCCAATGCGGAATTTTCTTCAGCAGATATATTTTCATTGTGCCAAGAGAGAGAAATATCTGCCTCTACCTAGGATTGAACTCACAGCCTCCTGATGGTGCGGCCAGAGCTCCACCTCTAGGCCACTGCCCCACTTTGAACAGTCACTAAATGAACCGTTTTAAGTCAAGGACTGCCTGTCGATTTAACTGATCAGACCTTGAATTCTGGTGGGGGTTTTAGGCCCGCTTACCACCCACTGGCTTTCCATGTTGTGTCCAGCAAAAAGACTAGAAAGGATAAAAATGTTTATTTCTGGCTCTCTTCGCGGCCTTCGGTTGTGAGAGAGGCTGTTTTGATGCTGGTGCTCCTAAAAGTCCAAAAATAAATCTGATTTTTGAAAATACCTGGTAAGGTTTTTGTTTTTTTTAAAAAAAGTTTTTACTTTTTACATAGACAAACAAAACACGTAACATGAAAACATCTTCTAAATTATATGACATCGAAACAGAACCACAGGAATTGGATAAAATTATTCAAAGCTCAGATAGAAAGATGATAGGGAGAATATATAAATTCCTTTGCCTTTGCCCAGAAATGGAAAAACAAATTAATCCCAAGCGAAGATGAAATAATAAGAAAGATTATGGACTGTGCCGAAATGGACAAACTAACTAAAGAAATCCAGGGAAAGGAAGAATCAGAATTCTACCAGGTGTGGGATAAATGGTACAGGTGAATGGAGGAAAAAAACAAGAATCAATGAAGGAATACAACAAAACTCAAAAAATAATAGTTATGAGTAAAATAAGAGGGTTAAGAATGGTGGAATCCAAATGAAATACAATAGAAAGGGAAATAATGTAAGGTGAGCGGTATCGATTGATAATTGCTATTATAAAGAACAGGAAGCTCCTGTTCGTATTGTATTGTGTAAATGTGGTGTACATCTAAGTTGTGTGTGTGTATTTTACATGTTTGTTAATAAAAATCTTTTTTAAAAAAATAAATAAAATATTAAAGACAGAATATTAGCAAGATTGTATTATAAAAGTGGGGGGAAAAACATCTTCTGTTACGTACAGTGTGTCGATTGGTTACATGTTTTTGTGCATCCTTTCATAGTAATCCCTTGAACTTTATATAAAATCACATATTGCCAATCAAGTAAATTTGTATACATTATTATTATAGTACTACATTTATTTGACTATCACTATTATTTTTTCATTTCAGCATATTCCATTGTTCGTATCATCAATCTAATATATATGTATGCAATTATTATGATTTTTAAACATTCCTTGAGTATAGCTATTATTACATCCTTTTTATGAAAAGCATACTAAATTTAAAGTAAATTTATATTATGGCATTTCATTACATTATCCTGAAGGCATCCAATGGTGTTGTATCTTTGGCTTCTCCTGGATCAATCAGGGACTTCGCGATGCCCCCGAGATCAGCAGGACATGCCATTCTCTATCACCGTCTCTACAGGATGGTTTAGGTCCAAAATGAACCGTCCAGCAGCAGAGATATCGACAGCAATCCTGGAGCCCCAAGATTGCATGTCGTGTCGTAGCGACATCAACCCCACCCTCCTGGTAAGGTTTTTATAGATTTAAGCCATTCCAGCAGCCTTGCATGAAAACCCCAAGGCTCCAGGGATGCATTTTTTAATAGACTGAGGTGGTTGTTTTTTTTAAAAAAAAATCTCTTTGCAAGAAGGAAAGGGTAACTTCTCCCCAATTTTTGTGCCCATAAAGGGAAGGAAACCCTCCATTTCTTTCCATCTCTCTCTCTGGGCTGGCTTATACTATTATGAATGAATTTGGCCATCCGAAATGTAAACTGGTAATGGATGTGAGTCACGATGATAGGACGGTTTCCTTCTTCATGAAATCTGGATTGATGGGTAAATGGAAGATAGGTAGGTAGGTAGGTAGGTAGGTAGGTAGGTAGGTAGGTAGATACATACATACATACATACATACATATATACATACATACATACGGACGGACGGACGGACGGACGGACGGATGGAGATAGATAATAGGTAGAGTTAGAGATTAATAGTGGATGGATGGAGATGGATGGATGATATAGTTATGAGATAGAGAGATAGATAGATAGATAGATAGATAGATAGATAGATAGATAGATAGATAGATAGATAGATAGATGATAGATAGATGATATAGTTATTGGATGGATGGATGGATGGATGGATGGATGGATGGATGGATGGATGGATGGATGGATGGATGGATGGATTGATGGATGGATGATATAGTTATGAGACAGAGAGATAGATAGATAGATGATATAGTTATTGGATGGACGGATGGATGGATGGATGGATGGATGGATGGATAGATAGATAGATAATAGGTAGAGTTAGATAAAGATAGATAGCAATAGCAGTTAGACTTATATACCGCTTCATGGGGCTTTCAGCCCTCTCTAAGCGGTTTACAGAATCAGCATATCGCCCCCAACAACAATCTGGGTCCTCATTTTACCCACCTCGGAAGGATGGAAGGCTGAGTCAACCCTGAGCCGGTGAGATTTGAACAGCCGAACTGCAGAACTGCAGTCAGCTGATTTAGCCTGCAGTGCTGCATTTAACCACTGCGCCACCTCTCCATCCATCCACTCTAGATAATAGAGTGGATGGATGGAGAGATAGATAAATGATATGTAGGTGATATGTAACAGTGGATGGATAGAGGGATGATAGATATATCGATGGATGGATGGATGGATGGATAGATAGACAGACACAGACAGACAGATAGATAGATAATAGAATTAAATGATATAGATAATAGAGTGGATGGATTTAGAGATATGAGAGATAGATGATAGATGATAAATATGTAATAGTAAATGAATGGAAGGATAGATGGATGACAGATAGGCAGACACAGGCGGATAGATGGATGATAGGTAGAAATAGATGATAGACAGATAAAGGTAATAGAGTGGATTGCTGGGACAGATACACTGGAGGGGCAGAATTCTGACTCCATTGGCCATTAGATGGCAGGAGAGAGATATAAAAGGGACGCTTGTGTTATATACACAAACATGCATAAAATTATTTGGGGACTGCTGAATCCCTTTGCAGAGTTCCATGTCAAGCAGATCATTTTTGAAATACATTTCAAAGTCCGGCTTGCTTCCTGCTGATTACACGGAGGCCTCCTGGAAGTCTCAACAGCACTACTGACGTGATGTCCTTCCAGGACAGTTTTCCTTTTGATCTTCTCCGTTGCCTTTAGTGGTTCTGCGCCCCCTCCTCCCATCTAGAGAGCTGGATCTGATCCCGCCGATTCCCCCCCCCCCCCCCGGCAAGCTCAGCCAAGATCAACTTGGGGCTGCCAAACTCTCAGCTTACACGGACGATACTCTTGGTTGCATCCCTGCCGAGGGGACTCGTGAATAACCTTCTTTTGGCCTTCTCCGTTCCCTCTCTCCACTAAACACACAATTCTCAATACTATTAAGAATTAATAGTATTCTTAATACTAAGAATAGCATTAATAGTTAATAACCATTAACTATTAACTATAATAACTATAACTATTAATAGCTAATACTTAATAACTATTAAGTATTAATAGATCGGCATCCGGTGATAATACTGACCCATCCTTCACAAAGAGATTCCCACGGTTGAAGAGAAAAAAATAAAGGCAGCCTTGATGGGACTTTCTCCATGAAATGGGTCCATCCTCCTTGTATTTGTATTTATTATACTTGTATGCCGACCTATTCCCCGGCGGGACTCAGGGCAGCGAACAAACACATGGGGAAGGGGGCAATACAAAAACAAACGACACAAACAGGATACAAAGACAAATTAAAAACTACACAACAATCAGCAATCCGAGTGGGGCTGGGAACTCATCAGCCCCAGGCCTGCCGGAACAGCCAGGTCTTGACGGCTTTGCGGAAAGCCTGAAGGGTGGCGAGGGTCTGGATCTCCACGGGGAGGTCGTTCCAGAGGGCCGGAGCAGCCACAGAGAAGGCCCTCCCCCAGGGGGTCGACAGTCGACATTGACTAGCTGATGGTATCCGGAGGAGGCCTAATCTGTGGGATCTGAGTGGTCGAAGGGAGGTAATCGGCAGGAGGCGGTCTCTCAAGTAGCCAGGTCCGATACCATGTAGGGCTTTAAAAGTAACGACTAGCACCTTGAAACACGTCCGGAGTCCAATAGGCAGCCGGTGCAGCTCGCGGAGGATAGGTGTAACGTTAGTGTACCGAGGTGCACCCACAATCGCTCGCACGGCTGCATTCTGGACAAGCTGAAGTCTCCGAATGCTCTTCAAGGGCTGCCCCATGTAGAGCGCATTACAGTAGCAATGCAGTATACAGTATACCTTGGCAGAAGGCAGAGACTCACACATTTTGAGATACACGTCGGCCTCTTGCACATATGCGTGCTTGTAACCAACCATCCATCCTATTTCGGCACCGGAAAAAAATCAGCCTTTCTCCATCGTTCCGGCCTATTGCTCTGTCTCAGTTATTATACCCCTTATTGTGAGCTGCCATTTTTTTCTTTTTTGGGCTAAGTGGGGGGGGGGTTTGTTCCCCCTTCTCTTCTACCCCACCCTTGCAGTTTTCAATTCTCTCGGCCAGCAACTGCGGCCCCCGGCGAGCCTCGTCGCTTGTTTCTCCGGTTTTTTTTGTCCGGCCGTCAGGCTGCGGTTTATTTTGGTCTCCAGCACATCCAATAAAAAAGCAGAAAGGAGGGAAAAAAAAGAATACTACTAATTCTTAATAGTATTAAGAATTATATTTCAGACAGCTCTCCACATTTTCTTCCTTTTTGTTAAAAGAATGAACTCCAGGCCGTCCTCAACTTACGAACACCATTGAGCCCAGAATTTCTATCGCTAAGCGAGGCAGTGAGTGAGTTTTAACTCCCATTTTATAAGCTTTCTGGCCCCGGTTGTTAAGGGACATGACTTTTTCACCTTTACAACCGTCGTAGCAGCTCGCACAGTCCCGTGAGCAAAATCCAGACTTTTGGCAACCGACTCATATTTATGACGGTTGCAGCGTCCGGGAGGGGTATCACACGATCCCCTTTTGCAACCTTCTGACGAGCAGAGTCCACGTGGAAAGCCAAATTCACTTAACAACCGTGTGACTAGCTTAATAATGGCTGATTCACTTAACGGTCGCGGCAGGGAAAGTCGTAAAATGGGGCAAAATTCACTCGACAACCGTCTCGCTGAGCAACAGACAATGTGGGCTCCCTTGCGATTGTTAAGTTGAGGACTAACTATGTGGTTAACTATTTTAGGGCTATGTTTCGCTGGCTAGGGAATTCTGGGAGTTGAAGTCCACCAGTCTTAAAAACAACGACAAATAGGCGGAAGAACAATTTCTATCCCAGGGCAGTAACTATATTGAATTCTACGGTATAGTCCAGGAATGGCTCACCTTTCTGTCCTCGTGCGCCGAAACCGCGTGCGAATGCAATAAAATATACAAGCGTGCTCACACCCACAATTCAATGCACCCCACCTCCCTCCACATGCATATATGACGCCCCCCGCGAGTGCCCGGTCCATGCGTCGCTACCAGTATGGTGCTCATGGGGCCACGTGTCCTTTCGTGCACACTCGCTGTGCATGCGTGCTCACTCCACTGTCCCTGTGACACCCAGCTGCTTGTCGGATGTCGTTCGAGGGGGGGGGGAGATGCTGTGCGCGTGTGCGCAATTGACCGGTTGCTTTAAAAGCCGGTCTAGAACGTGGGCAGCCGGGTGGGCCAAACGAGGCACCGTACCGGTACACTGTCAACTGCTCCCGGTTACTACCAGTATGGCCGTACCGGCTGGAACCCACCATTGGTGTGAAACACCACCACCACCCCGCATGCAACTCATTTTGGGCCTAACAGGTTTCCATGAAGCCTCCTGAAACCAAAAATGGGGCGATGTCAGCTTCTGCTTTGCTGCTGCTTCGGCTGCCATTGAAACGGGGAGGGGGGGGCATGGTATTTGGGAGGGGATTACTAATTGTGCTGGAGGAAGATTCTGGAGTTTCTGCTGCCTGTCTTACTGTGCATGCGGAGGAGGTTTCCCGTCAAGGCCAACGGCACCGACATTCCATCTTGGTGATGCCTTTCGAAGTTATCTCGCACCTGACACTTGGGAGAATTATGATTGGACTGCAACTGGGATGCCAAGGGGTGGGGAATGGGTTATTCTATATATCATTTGCTTTCGCGCCTAAATAATCAGTCTTCGCTTTGCTACGCTTCTGATCATTTATAATTAGTAAAAGTACACTTGATTTCTATCAATGGAGTCTCGTGGTTTTCTTTCCTAATTATTCAATGTAGGAGTGCTGACAGGCACGGGGGGAAAGATGCCGCCCCCACCTTCCCCGCTCCTACATATGCGCATGCAGCCCCTCCACCCCCGTGCATGCATGCACAACTGCTCCTTCCCCACACACATGCGCGCCCATCCCCTGCATGCACAGAAGAGACCCGAAAATGAGCTGGCTGATGGGAGGCGCATGTGCATGCCTGGTGGAGCTCAGCTGGGTGACATCTTGCATGCCCGCAGAGAGAGCTCTGCATGCCACCTCCCAGCAGGCACCGGTATGACCGTACTGGGATGTACCGGTTGTAAACCACAAGTGCACTTGTGGCAAATGTGTCATAGGTTCCCCATCACAGGTATAGTGCAATATTAATGCAGTATCAGGGGTTTTCAATTCAGCTGTGTAGAATGTGACGGATGTGTGTGTGTGCTTTAATTTTTATGCATAATGTACACCAGCGCTGTCCAAAGACGTCTCCGTGGCCATGTGGCCGGCATGACTCAACGCCGAAGGCGCACGGAATGCTGTTCCCTTCCCACCAAAGGTGGTTCCTATTTTTCTACTTGCATTTTTTTTTACCTGCTTTCAAACTGCTAGGTTGGCAGAAGCCGGGACAAGTCACGGGAGCTCTCTCCGTTATGCCGCGCCAGGGATCCGAACCGCCGAACTGCTGACCTTTCCGATCGACAAGCTCAGCGTCTTAGCCAGTGAACTACCGCGTCCCATAAGGCTGTATTACACAGAGGCCTAAACAGCTTGCCGACTCATTTATCTGGAGCCGAAAGGAAGGACTCCTTTGGCAACGCGACAACACAACACAAATGACTTTGGCACCAAACAATGTGATCTGCTTTGTGTTGGCGAAATGCCTTGGCTCTTCCAAACGTCCGTTCCGTAATCTTGTATCGTCTGTTTTTCCAAGCCAACAAGTTGAGATCGGAGGCCTCGATGGGGAAGGGACCACCGTGAGCTTCAAACCCAAGATTCTTTGTTCAACAGTTTTCAGACACCTTCCTAAATTTGTTGGCAGTGGGATGTCCAGGAAGACAACACCCCCCCCCCCCCCCGTTCCCATTCCAACACAATCTTCCAAGAGAACCTCAAAAAGTGGCAAGCAGTTCCGCGGGTTAATGCTTCTCACCGCCAGGAAGTTTCTCCTTAATTCCAGGTTAACAATTAACCAGTGGAACGGCTTGCCACCAGAAGTGGTGGGTGCTTCATCCCCTGGAGGATTTTAAGAAGAGGCTGGACTGCCATCTGTCAGAAATGGAGTAGGGGGTCTCCTGCCTGAGCAGGGGGTTGGACTAGAAGACCTCCAAGGTCCCTTCCAACTCAGTTATGGCCCTTGGCAGTAACAAGAATTCTATTTCACACACACACACACCCCCTTTAAAACTGCATGGGTCATTTTCCAAATAATTTCTTTTTTTTTGTCAAGTTTTTAAAATTTTTACATTATTTATACCTATCAATGCATTGATTTATACCTATCAATGCTGGGTAAAAATGAACATAGTATTATTACTCACCGTCGTTACATTTCCATTATTTCATATTATTTGCACATATCCTTTACCACCATCCTTTAATTGTAAGCCTTCTTCTTACTCTTTAATATATCTTAATAAATATATACGTATATACTATAGTTAGTATATATATTTAATATCTATATATTTAATTACTAATATCTAATATTTAATTACTGAATATCTTAATAAATATATATACCCCTTATTATTTCTATCTGTATTTTATCTTTTTCCCCCCCTTCTTGTCATTATAATATTCAAAGACGTGTTAATAACAAATATATATTCTTTCATGAGCTAATCCCTTATTGTTTAATTCTAATCTTTCACTGTCAACCATATTTTTGTACTTATTTTTGTACTTATATCTCTATCACACTAAATTATTTCTTTCTGAAGGTCCTAAAAAGAGCCGAGGTGGTGCAGTGGTTAGAGTGCAGTACTTCAGGCCACTTGAGCTGACTGCTAGTTCAGCAGTTCAAATCTCACCGGCTCAAGGTTGACTCAGCCTTCCATCCTTCCGAGGTGGGTAAAATGAGGACCTGGATTGTTGTTGGGGGCGATATGCTGACTCTGTAAAGCGCTTAGAGAGGGCTGAAAGCCCTATGAAGCGGTATATAAGTCTAACTGCTATGGCTATTGCTACGTGTGTGAGAGTTTGTTTTGATACGACCCAACAGGGAGAACTTATTTTATTAGAAAGCCATTTTGTTGAAAAGTGTTTTATTTTTTATTCTCTTACAAACAAGTAGAAAACTATACGTTCACATAATTCTTCTTCTTCTTCTTTCCATTTGTCATTCTTATACATCTGTTATTCCGCTTAAAAGGTTATAATATACAGTTTGGGTTGCTTTATTTACCATCCCTTCCGCCTGTTTTAACACCACCTTATTCTCCCTTTCTTTTCTCCCTCCCTTCTGTACTTTCTTCCTTCCTCCTCTCCTTCCCCTTCCTTCTTCCCTCCTCTTCCACTCGTCCTCTCCCCCTTTCTTTTTCTGTTGTTTTAGGTGTCTCTTTCAAATCTCAATTTAGAACGCCATTTCGATGCTTCTCCATTATTCCAAAATCTCGAAGACTAAATGGAATCTTTCCTTTTTACGATGAGTGGCCAAAGATAAATAAATAAAATAAACCCAGAGACAACTCTATTTATATATTTAATGCATACCCTGGCTTTCGCCTAAACAGTTGCGTACAATTTTAAACATACTTTGTCACAATGTCAGATTTCAATCCCTCCTTCCAGCTTTCTTTCTCTCTATTTACAGTTTTTACACCCTCTCTGCTCCCCCTTTAAATTTAAATCCACTTTTCCTCCTACAGGGAGTCCTTGACTTACGACCACAATTGAGCCCAACACATCTGTTGTTAAGCGAGACAGCCCTTAAGCGAGCTTTGCCCCGTTTTTTTAAAACCTTTTTTTTTGCCACGGCTGTTAAGCGAATCATTGCAGTTGTTAAGTGAGTCACACGGTTGTTAAGTGGATCTGGCTTCCCCGGGGACTTTGCCGGTCGGAAGGTCGCAAAAGGGGATTGCGCGACGTTGGGACACTGCGACGGTCATAACTATGAATCATTTGCCAGGCGTCTGAATTTTGATCACGTGAGCATGGGGATGCTGCAATGGACGTAACTGTGAAAAATGGTCATAAGTCGCCTTTTTTGCCATTGTAACTTTAAGTCTGGGCAACTGAATGGAGCTGAGTGTTTTCCTGGCCGGATGCCGTCCCTGTTGCCGGTGCTGAGTTTTGTTCAGCCGATAAATTCTCAGTGTGCCTGCCCAGAGAAGAGAAATATCTGCCTCTACCTAGGATTGAACTCACAGCCTCCTGATTGTGAGGGGAGAATCCATCTGTAGGCCACACTATTCAAACTGTCACTCAATGAACTGTTGTAAATTGAGGACTTCCTTTATGTTTCTCCTTATGTCCTTTCATCTTCTCTCTTTCATATAGTTTCTATCTCTTCTCCCTGGCTCTTGCCCAACAGCTAATAATACTTTTTTCCCACCCTTTGAAGTGCAGGCAGCTCGAGAATCTACAGCACAATTGCACATCTGCACCTAATTTTTGGCAGAGGGCTTGGGAACTGTTCTATTATCTGGATACTTTTAATCAGGTGTAGCAATGGATTTTCAGCTCCCGACTGTGGTCCCAAGTCAAGGACTCCCTCTGTCCCGTTTCTTGCTTTTTTTAACGTCACCTATATTGTTCTTATTTTCATTTTTTGTTTCTCTTATATTCTTCAAAATATTAGGCAACGGTAAAGGTTCCCCTCGCGGGTATGTGCTAGTCATTCCTGACTCTAGGGGGCGGTGCTCATCTCCGTTTCAAAGCCGAAGAGCCAGCGCTGCCCGAAGATGTCTCCATGTGGCCGGCATGACTCAACTCCCGAAGGCGCACGAAATGCTGTTCCCTTCCCACCAAAGGTGGTTCCTATTTTCCTACTTGCATTTTTTACCTGCTTTCGAACTGCTAGGTTGGCCGAAGCTGGGACAAGTCACAGGAGCTCACTCCGTAACGCAGGGCTAGGGATTCGAACCGCCGAACTGCCGGCCTTTCTCATCAACAAGCTCAGTGTCTTAGCTACTGAGCCACCATGTCCCGTTCGAAATATTAAATGCAGTTAATTTAAAAAAAACACAAGATATGTTAGGCAACACCCCTTTCTAATCTCCGCCATCCTTCCTCCTCCTCCTCTCTGCAAACCTCATTGCCTTCAACCACTGATAGTGTAACCTAGCTGGGTTATGAAACGTCTGCAGGAAAACAAGCTTAGAAAGCATCAAGTTCTTCTCCTCTCTGCAAACCCCACTCCCTTCCAGCACTGATGGTGTTATCTAGTTGGGTTATGAAACAACTGCAAGAAAAAACCCAAGCTGTTCTCCTCCCCACCATTGGAACATCTGGTTCCCATTATCCTGTGGCATCCTCTCCAGCTGCGTCCCTTTCCACCTACACCGAGGATTCTGGCATCTGGATAACGTGTGTGTGTGTGTGTGTGTGTGTGTGTGTGTGTGTGTCGGTCTCAAACCCAGATCAGCTTCTAACGCTGCCCCAATTTTCTGCATAGAGTTCTGGATCCCAATTCCGTCTTTCCCTCTCCCCCAATTACATCTCTTCCTCGGTCACTGCAAACCCATCCCATGAACTACTGAGAAAACAAAAGTGGTTTTTTTTTCCACGGATATATACATCCAGTTCTGCTCTGTTTACAGAGATAATTTCATATATAAACATCCTCGTCTTAGAAAGAATTTGCAGGCAAGTCTGTGCAGAAAATCTTAGAATGAGCTTTGTTAGTATTGTGTCCAAATATCATGCAAATTAAATCAAGAGTCCAAGGCAGAGCTATCCTTAACATTCCAATTTAATAAGACAGACATGTTGGCAACACACAGTGGACTCCCAATTCTGGAGGTTACCTAGGATTCCCACTCAGTTGAAAGTTCATGATCTTCTCCCCCCAGTGGTGGGTTTCAAAAATTGTTCGAACCTACTCTGTGGGTGTGGCCTCCTTTGTGGGAGTGGCTTGCCACCCATGTGACTGGATGGGAGTGGCTTGCCACCCATGTGACCGGATATGAAGATGCCGACGACAGTTGTCAGAACCACCTTAAATTACCTCGCACACAGCACTGGCATGCATAAGAATATGATGTAAACTTATTTTTTACAAGGCATCTTTGGTTTGCGTTAAAACAACTTCAACACACACAATGTTCTGATTGCATCACAAACGCAGTAGTCATCCTTACCTTTCACAGAGGCACTGAGGTTTATAAATAGGAGCATGATAGTATAGAATAATCATATCCAAGGACCAGTGGTGGGTTTCAAAAAAGTTTGGAACCTCTTCTGTAGGTGTGGCCTGCTTTCCGGGTCCACTGGTGGAACCTCTTCTAACCGGTTCGGTAGATTTGACGAACCGGTTCTACCGAACTAGTGCGAACCGGTAGGAACCCACCTCTGTTCTCCCCACACCCATAAATCCATCACATGGTCCAATCTTCTTCGGCCACGCTGGCATCTCCACCCATCTAGTTCCGATCGGATGCAGAGGTGCGGAGACAAAAGATGACCTTGGGCTTCTAGAAAGGAATGACAACAACACATTCCACCAGTCTACTCCTTTCTATTCCCCCCTCCCAATTACTACACTAATGAAACAGCATGGGAAAATAATAGAGAGTGTGTGGCGGGCCAAAAATCCTAAAAGGAATATAACTGCAGGCCTGACGTCTTGTGTGTTAAATTCCTTCCCTTCTCCTCGGACTCCCGTTTTCCTCTCCCCTAAGGAGGAGAAGGGGGGGGGGGGAAGAACAGTTTTCTGAATTTTCGAGATCTTAGCCGATCTGTGCTTATGACTTCTGATCCCTTTTCCAAAAACTTTGCTCAGCAAATCGCCAGATCCCTCTCCGATCCCGCTTGCCCCTGATCCTCCTGGATCTCCAGCCACATCATCAGTCCATGCCTCACCCAGACAGCTCCGCCAACGCCCAGCAATCTCTTTTAGATAATAGGATAACAGAGTCGGAAGGGACCTTGGAGGTTTTCTAGTCCAACCCCCTGCCTACGCAGGAAACCCTATACCGTTCCAGACAAATGGTTATCCAACACCTTCTGAAAGACTTCCAGTGTTGGGGCATTCACAACTTCTGGAGGCAACTTCTTTTTTTTAAATTTAATTTTATTTTAATTACATAGACAACATAATCACACAACAACGGAAAAAGAAAGGCAGAGGGGAACCCCCCCCCCACAAAAAACAAACCATCATCCCATACAGTATGTCATTTGATTACAGGTGCATCCCTACTATGTTTCCCCCCATACACACACCCCTTATCTCTCTGTTATATATTTAATAGACACCACAATAACCTAGGGTTTAGGGGGGGGGAAAGGGAGAAGACCCAAAAAAGGGGGGGGGGAAAAAACCAACAACAACAATAACAAAAAACACACACACACACACTAAAAAAACCATCATCACATACAGCATGTCGTTTGGTTACAAGTGTTTTAACATCTGCATCTTCAAGTATTATTTACCGTCTCAAATGTTTCATCTAATATAACTAAAGGCCTCATTTTCATTCTGCAATATATATTCAGTTAACATTAGCATTATTTTCCCCCAGAAAGTATACTTATATTTATTGTTAACCTTGCATTTCATACCTTCAAACAGAGATCTTATTCCTTCGTTTTTCAACAAAACATCGCTGCCTATATATGCCAGTTTTCATTTGTTCCCCTATTAGAATTGCTTATCAGCAGCGAAATATCTTTAAAATAAGTTCTTAGCCTTATACATTATATCACCAGACCTTATATTAATTCTTCATTGTCTAATTGTTAGATTGTTTCACAGCATAATTATATCATTTACTTTCTTCAATAAAGGCATAAGTATATCATTTTTCATTTCCAAATTTTTCCCCCCTAGCCATCGATAAAACAAATCCCATATCTTATAAAATTGTTCATCCTCTTGCTCTCTAATTTCAAATGTCAATTTACTCATTTCAGCACAGTTCATTATTTTTCGGATAACTTCCTCCTGTTTTGGTATGGTTTCGTTTTTCCAGTTTTTTGCAAATACAATTCTGGCTGCTGTTAACACATTTACAATCAGATATTTTAAGTCTTTGTTGTAGGTTTCTGGTATGATCCCCGATAAAAAGACCTCTGGTTTAAAGTCTATTTGTTTGTGTGTCATTTCCTCCAACCACATGTGGATTTTAGTCCAGTATCTTTTAGCTTCAGTGCAAGTCCACCACATCTTCTGGAGGCACTGGTTAATTGTTCTTACTGTCAGGAAATTTCTCTTTAGTTCCAAGTTGCTTCTCTCCTCAATTAATTTCCATTGATTGCGTTTTCTTCTGCCTTCAGGTGCTTTTGGAGAATAGTTGTTCCAAGAATATGTCTCCAGTACGAAGTCCAGGACTCACATCTGCAGGAAGAAAGGCTAACCAAAGCTTTGTACATAGGATCATAGGGCTGGAAGGGGCCCTGAAGGTCTTCTAGTCCAACCCCCTACTCAAGCAGGAGACCCTGTACCACAACAGACAAATGGCTGTCCAGTCTCTTCTTAAAAACTTCCAGGGATGGAGCTCCACACAACTTCTGGATTCATTGTTCGGGAAATTTCTCCTTAATTCCAGCTTGCTTCTGTCCTCGATTAGTTTCCATCCATTGTTTCTCGCCCTGCCTTCAGTTACTTTGGAGAACAGTGGTTTAATATGTCTTTAGTGCAGAGTCCAGGACTCACATCCCCAGGACGGAGGTTCTAACCACAGCACTATAGACCTCCAGCTTTGTGGAGGTACAGACACTGTGTTGATAGAGCAGTGTTTCTCAACCTTAGCAACTTGAAGATGTCCGAACTTCAACTCCCAGAATTCCCCAGCCAGCATTCGCTGGCTGGGGAATTCTGGGAGTTGAAGTCCGGACATCTTCAAGTTGCTAAGGTTGAGAAACACTGTGATAGAGAACAAAGGATCATCGAGTTGGAAGGGACCTTGGAGGTCTTCTAGTCCAACCCCCCCTGCTAAAGCAGGAGATCCTACACCGTGATGGACAAATGGCTGTCCAATCTCTTCTTCAAAACCTCCAGGGATAGAGCAGCCACAAGTTCTAGTGGCAAACTGTTCCACCGGCTCCTTTTTCAGGAAATGTCTCCTTAGTTCTAGGTTGCTTCCATTCGTTGCTTCTATGCCTTCAAATGCTTTGGAGAATAGGCTTCCTGGCTGTGGATTGCTTAGCTTTAATTTACTTCTCTTTGACTGACAGATTAAAAAAAAGAATCCTGCATCAGGTGGAGACTCTGGAAAGAGTGCAGAGAAGAGCAAGAAAGAGGATTAGGGGACTGGAGGCTAAAACATATGAAGAACGGTTGCAGGAACTGGGAATGTCTAGTTTAATGAAGAGAAGGACGAGGGGAGACATGATAGCAGTCTTCCAATATCTCAGGGGTTGCCCCAAAGAAGAGGGGGTCAGATCACATGAAGGGTTAATCCCACTTAATCAGGCCTTGTTAAGGCCACACTTGGAATAAGGCATCCAGTTTTGGTTGCCACGATGTAGAAAAGATGTGGAGACTCTAGAAAGAGGGCAGAGAAGAGCAAGAAAGAGGATTAGGAGACTAAAACATATGAAAGAACAGTTGCAAGAACTGGGTATGTCTAGTTTAATGAAAAGAAGGACCAGGGGAGACATGATAGCAGTCTCCCAATATCTCAGGGGTTGCCACAAAGAAGAGGGAGTCAAGCTATTCTCCAAGGCACCTGAGGGCAGAACAAGAAGCAATGGGTGGAAACTAATCAAGGAGAGAAGCAACTTAGAACTGAGGAGAAATTTCCTGATAGTTAGAACAATGAATCAGTGGAACAGAAATTGCCTCCAGAAGTTGTGAATGTACAGTATAGGTGGTACCTGGCTCAACAGTAGTAACTGTGAGAGGGATCTTGGAGTCCTAGTGGACAACCATTTAAATAGGAGCCAGCTGTGTGCAGCAGCTGCCAAAAAAGCCAACACAGTTGTAGGCTGCATCAACAGAGGGAGAGAATCAAGATCACATGAAGGGTTAATACCGCTTTATAATGCCTTGGGAAGGCCACACTTGGAATATTTGCATTCAGTTTTGGTTACCACAATGTAGAAAAGATGTGGAGACTCTGGAAAGAGTGCAGAGAAGAGCAAGAAAGAGGATTAGGGGACTGGAGACTAAAACATATGAAGAACAGTTGCAGGAACTGAGTATGTCTAGTTTAATAGAAAGAAGGACCAGGGGAGAAATGATAGAAGCGTTCCAATATCTCAGGGGTTGCCCCAAAGAAGAGGGAGTCAAACTATTCTCCAAAACACCTGAGGGTAGAACAGGAAGCAATGGGTGGAAACTAATCAAGGAGAGAAGCAACTTAGAACTGAGGAGAAATTTCCTGACAGTGAGAACAATTAATCAGTGGAACAGAAGTTGCGAATGCCCCAACACAGGAAGTCTTTAAGAAGATGTTGCCATTTGTCTGAAACGGTATAAGGTTTCCTGCCTAGGCAGGGGGTTGGACTAGAAGATCTCCAAGGTCCCTTCCAACTCTGTTCTATTCTTATTCCTATTTCTATTCTATTCCTAATCAAGGAGAGAAGCGGAGAAATTTCCTGACAGAACAATGGATCAGTGGAACAACTTGCCTCCAGAAGTTGTAAATGCTCCAACACCGGAAGTTTTTAAGAAGAGATTGGATAACCATTTGTCTGAAGTGGGAAAGGGTTTCCTGCCAAAGCAGGGGGTTGGACTAGAAGACCTCCAAGGTCCCTTCCAACTCTGCTATTCTATTCTGTTTCTATGGATTGAATCTTCTCTCCGTGGGTGTTGGGAAGTTCCTGGGTTCTCCAAACATTTGACTCTTCGGCTTTTTAAGTCTCCCTCTTAGAAAGTCAGCTTGCCAACACATAGGTCTCAGGGGTCTTGGACTTCCAGAAAAATCCATCTTGAAATTGACATTGTAGGCTTCTGGGGAACCAAAAGACGGTGGCTCGTAGCCCGAAAGACACCGGCAAGAGAATGTTCTTTGGGACCAAGGACTCTCGATTCCCCTGAGAAAGAAAAAGAACATTTCAAGTCAGTGATGACATTTCTTGGCGTTTCTGCAGAAGGAAACCTCCCAATGCAGAGGCCAAAGTGGGATATTTTTTTGGTCTTCTTTTTTTTTCTTTGTATCCCATCTTTTATTTTTTTTACAATTTTTATTATTTTTAAACATTAAAAAAAAAATTCTCATCCATTACATGCAGCATGTCGTTTGGTTACAAGTGTTTTTTGCATCCGTATTCTCAATCACATATACTATCACAGATTTCCCGTCTAATATAACTATATAACCTCGCTTTCATTGTACAACGTATATTCGATTACGATTAATATATATATTTTTTCCTACTAGTAGGAAAGTCAGGATGGAGAGGAGAAAGGAGAGGAACAGGAAAGGCAGAAGAAGGGGGGAAGGATAAAAAGGAGGAAGAGAAAGGAGAGAAGGGAAAGGAGAGGTGGGAAGAAAGAGGGAGAGAAGAAAGAGAAGAAAGTGGGGGAGGAAGGAGGGAGGGAAGAGGAGAGGGTAGGAAGGAGGGAAAGAGGGAGGGAAGGAAGGAGAGAAGGAGAGTAGAAAGGAAGGAAGGAAGGAAGGAGGGAAGAAAGGAGGGAAATTAAGAGAAAAGAAAGGAAGGAGGGAAGGAGGAAAGGAAGGAGGGAAGGTAAGTGAGAAGGAGGGGGGATGGAGAGAGGAAAGGGAGGGGGAAGGAAAGGAAAAGAAAGGAGGGAAGGAAGGAGGGAAGGAGGCAAGGGGGGAGGGAAGAAAGGGGAGTGGAAAAGAAGAAACGAGGGAAGGAAAGAGGGAGGGAGGGAAGAAGATACCTAACCTTTGATGTCTATAATGACTTTGATATTATGGGAATATCTCGAAACGTAGTCAAATGTAAAGCAAAACAGTGGTGAATGTTGTATTGTCTTTTACAAGTTATTGATTGTTGTATTTTTCTTTTACTAATATAAATATATATATATATATATATATATATATATATATATATATATATATATATATATATATATATATATATATATATATATATATATATATATATATATATATATATATATTCTTTTTAAACTACAGGTTGGATGTCTTGCTCCCAGGGGCTTAACCCAGAAAACAGTGATTCAAATTCAAATTTAATGAATTTATATGCCACCCAATCCCGAAGGACTCCGGGCGGCTTACAGAATATAACTCTAAAAAGGGTAAAAATTAAAAATAGGGAAGAGAAACAGTCCTCAACTCAACGACCATAACTGAGCCCAAACATATCCGTCGCTAAGCGGGACCTTTGCCAAGGGAGTTTGGCCGCAATGGACGACGGTTATTTTTTTTGCCTGCGTTGTTAAGTGAATCGCGGCAGCGGTGAAGTTAGTAACGACGGTGGTGAAGCGAGTCTCGCTTCCCCATCGACTCGGCTCGTCAGGAGGTTGCAAAAGGGGACAGTCATAAATCGGAGTCAGCGACCCAAGCATCTGAATTTTGATCACGTAACCAGGGGGGATGCAGCGAAGGTCCTCAGCCTCTTTTTCCCCCCCAGTGCCGTTGTAACTTTGAACGGTTGCTAAGTGAGCTGTCGTAAGTGGAGGACTAACTCTATGTAGCCTTCCTGATGGTTCCCACAGCATATAAGCCGTTGGGGACTTAGATCTTTGGCTGAGGCTGGACATCTGCCTCCCGGGGAGGAATGGCCTTTTCTGTCTCAGATTGTCTACTATTTCTCCCCTTTACAAACCCCACTCCCTAAACCCCACTCCCTTGAGCACTGATGCTGTTACCTAGTTGGGTCATAAAACGTCTTAAAGAGAACCATCAAGATGAGGGGGAACCAAGGACCGTGCAGTTCTCCTCCTCTTTCCCTTCCTCCTCCTTCTCCTCCTTCTCCTCCACTTTACAAGCCCCACTCCCTAAACCCCACTCCCTTGAGCACTGATGCTGTTACCTAGTTGGGTCATAAAACGTCTTAAAGAAAACCATCAAGATGAGGGGGCACCAAGGACCGTGCAGTTCTCCTCCTCTTTCCCTTCCTCCTTCTCCTCCTTCTCTTCCCCTTTACAAACCCCACTCCCTAAACCCCACTCCCTTCAGCACTGATGCTGTTACCTAGTTGGGTCATAAAACGTCTTAAAGAAAACCATCAAGATGAGGGGGAACCAAGGACCCCGCAGTTCTCCTCCCCTCCTTCCTCCTCCTCCCTCCAGAGTCCACTCCTTTCCAGCATTGATGATGTTCCCTAGTTGAGTCATGGAACATCTGCAAGAAAACAGACCAAGGACCCCACAGTCTTCCTCCCCTCTCCCACTGCACACCCAACTCCTTTTTAGCACTGATGATGACACCTAGCTGGGTCGTGAAAGGTCTCCAAGAAAGCCATCAAGCTCAGAGAGCCCCCAAGACTCCGTAGTCTTCCTTCTCCTTTCCACTCCACTCCACCAGCTTCCCTCCCTTCTAGCACTGATGATGTTACCTAGTTGGGCCTTCAAACATCTGTTAGGAAACCACCAAGCTCGGAGAATACCCAGGACCCCCCCCAAAATGATATATTTCAGCTCACCTTATGCCTCTTCCACTCCACTGCAGCTGAAGCTTACGCTACCCTCAGCCCCTTCTTCAACATCTCTTCTCCACGTATGCCTCTGTTGATCTCAGGTGTCGCTTCTTCATCTTTCCAACTCCTTTTCCCACGTTCTTCCTCCCTTCTCACGCTCAGCTTCTTCTCACGCACCTGTTGGATTCTCCTCGCCGTAAATTGGGAAGAACCGTAGGCGCCCCAAAGAGATTTACGGCCCGCTTCTTAAGGCTTTGCAACAGGAGGTGGACAGGTATACCCATGTCCACCTCCACTCTGGACATTGTGCTTAGGATCTCTTTTTTCCAGAGCTAAGTCGATCCTTTTGAGGGTCAGCCCACCGCAGGATCACTCCACCGGTGGTGGTAATCCTGTTAGCATCGCGTCTTCTTCGTTAGCCGGTCCTGGATCTGGAGAATCGCCGTCCAGTGTTGCTCTTCCTTCTTCGGGTCCCATGGGATCCATCGGGATCACTTCCACGGAAGGGACCCTGGGCTGCCTCCATGGACGACTGTGGGATGAAAGAATGTGGATTCACATCAAATTGGCAAGAAGGTGTAAAAGGTTGGCTGAATCAGAGGTGGGTTCCTACCAGTTCGCACCTATTCGGTAGAACCGGTTCGTCAAATCTACCGAACCGGTTAGAAGAGGTTCCACCAGTGGACCCGGAAAGCAGGCCACACCTACAGAAGAGGTTCCAAAAACTTTTGAAACCCACCACTGGTGGGTATGTAATGTCCCACAATTATCTACGCATTAATAATGATCTAGTAATATTTCCTTATACATTTTAGGGACCTTTCCTTACATAATTGGTGTTTTCTTTCATACTTTTGGACTTCTAATTTCTGTTTCCGTTAGCTGGCAATTGCTAAAACCAATCCCACATGAAAAAGTATTCAAAGCCTTCTTGATTTTAATTGTCAATTTATTTATTCCTGCACATTGTAATATTTATTCATTTACATCTCTGTTTTTCCACTGTTGTGCAAACACAATTCCAGCAGCTGCTAACAGGTGTAAAATTAAATATATATTATACTCCCTTTCAAATAGCCAACAAAATATTTCTGGTTTTAATTCCATATCTTGTTTTACGATTGCTTCTAACCACTAACTTCTGAATAGCTACTTGGACCAACCTAAATACTAATTCATAATTTCATATCCAGTCGCATGGGCTGCAAGCCACTCCCATCCGGTCACATGGGTGGCAAGCCACTCCCATCTGATCACATGGGTGGCAAGCCACTCCCACAAAGGAGGCCACACCCACGGAGTAGGTTCCAACAATTGTTGAAACCCACCACTGGGCTGAATGAATAGCAATAGCAATAGCAGTTAGACTTATATACCGCTTCATAGGGCTTTCAGCCCTCTCTAAGCGGTTTACAGAGTCAGCATATCGCCCCCAACAACAATCCGGGTCCTCATTTCACCCACCTCGGAAGGATGGAAGGCTGAGTCAACCCTGAGCCTTGGATGGATAGATAATAGATAAGATAGATATAGAAAATAGATAGATAGATAGATAGATAGATAGATAGATAGATAGATAGATAGATAGATAGATAGATAGATAGCAATAGCATAGCAATAGCAATAGCAGTTAGACTTATATAGCGCTTCCTAGGGCTTTCAGCCCTCTCTAAGCGGTTTACAGAGTCAGCCTCTTGCCCCCAACAACAATCCGGGTCCTCATTTTACCCACCTCGGAAGGATGGAAGGCTGAGTCAACCCTGAGCCTTGGATGGATAGATAATAGATAAGATAGATATAGAAGATAGATAGATAGATAGATAGATAGATAGATAGATGATAGATAGATAGATAGATAGATAGATAGATAGATAGATAGATAGATAGCAATAGCATAGCAATAGCAATAGCAGTTAGACTTATATAGCGCTTCCTAGGGCTTCCAGCCCCCTCTAAGCGGTTTACAGAGTCAGCCTCTTGCCCCCAACAACAATCCGGGTCCTCATTTTACCCACCTCGGAAGGATGGAAGGCTGAGTCAACCCTGAGCCGGTGAGATTTGAACAGCCGAACTGCAGATAACAGTCAGCTGAAGTGGCCTGCAGTGCTGCACCCTAACCACTGCGCCACCTCGGCTCCTCATAGTAAATTTAATCCCTTTTGTTATATTTTGCAATTTGATGATCCCTTGCTTTTAACTGGAATGTGACAATTGAAAACTAGAATAAGCATTTAACATAGGGGTTTCCAAATTGGCAGCTTTAAAACCTGTGGACTTCAACTCCCGACTTCAACTCGGTCACGGGGCCGAGATTGCATCGCCTGGCCTGAAATAAAATTCTTCAAAGAAATAGAAATATCAAACTTTTTCTATGTTGCGCCTAAGTTTGGACACTGCTTTTAATTTTTGTTTAGGGTGGTGAAGGGGAGGGAAACACGGAGCAAAAATTCCTTTTGTCTCTTGTGTGAGTTTGAGCCTTGCGTTTATTTTTCTTTAGGGGGAAAAAAAACATATTATTGCAGTGACGTCTTAGGAAATGCTCCAATATTTTTGCAGCAAGAAGAACACGAGGCAGGGATGGTTCAAAGGGATAGATTTCGACTTGGAAACGGCAAAAGTTGGAGGAACTGGCCAGCTGCCCCCTGATTTTGGAAAAAAATGACCCATCAGAAAAAAGCACCAGAGGGCAGAGAGGATTCAAGCCATTTCTTCACAAATTCCTATGTCCCTGGAATCAGAGGTGGGTGATGGCTTCCCACAGAGGGGAGAAATGCAAGCTGGGAATTTGAGGGAGGGTCTCCATATAGCTGGTTTTGGGAAAGACTGAGGTAAGGGGCCTGTACAGACATAGTTCAAAGCAATTTTGCTCAAGCTTGGCCACCTTAACAGGTGTGGACTTCAACTCCCAGAATTCCCCTGGCTGGGGAATTCTGGGAGTTGAAGTCCAGCCATCTTAAAAGTGTCCCAGGTTGAGTAACATTGACTTAAAACCTTGGTTAAAGAAAGTCAATAAGCTCCAGTAACCACAGAGTCTGTCATCTAGAGAAGACAGACCTGGGGGAATTCTGGGAGTTGAAGTCCAGCCATCTTAAAGTGCCCAGGTTGAGTAACATTGGCTTAAAACCTCAGTTAAACAAAGCCATTAAGCTCCAGAAACCATAGAGTCTTATCTAGAGAAGCCAAACCCTGGGGAATTCTGGGAGTTGAAGTCCAGCCATCTTAAAATTGCCCAGGTTGAGTAACATTGGCTTAAAACCTCAGTTAAACAAAGCCATTAAGCTCCAGAAACCATAGAGTCTTATCTAGATAAGCCAAACCCCAGGGGAATTCTGGGAGTTGAAATTCTTGCTTCTTAAAGGGGCCACGCTTGAGAAATACCTCTTTAAACCTATCATCAACATTAAGAAATAAAAGAGCTAAGCTTACCGGGATCTTCTACAATAGCAGTAGTACAAGAATCCGACCCATAGGATTACCGCTGTTAAGAGAGAAAAGTGAATTAAAACGAGAAGTCAGTCCTAAAAAGTTCTAATTTTTTAAAAAAATCATTTATTTGAATAAATAAAATGCGGCGAAGAGCAAAAACTCCCTATCCCACTTAGGATTAGACAAATGAGGAATATCTGAGAGCAGGGATATAAAAAAAACTGCAATTGCCAAACGAAATCCTTTTTCCATTGTTAAAAAAATGTTTAAAATGGACAAGCTGTTGGCCCACCTCTTTTCATTTTAACTTTTTTTGAGTCTCTCATGTGAATTTTGGAGCCAAGCTTTTGCCCGGAGGGTAAACATTCTCTTTTTGATGATTATTTTGATATATTATTATATATTATTGTGATTATTAATTGGAGTGGGATGGTGGCCTACAGGTGGCGCTGTCGCCTCACGATCAGGAGGCTGTGCAGTCCATAGCAATAGCAGTTAGACTTATATACCGCTTCATGGGGCTTTCAGCCCTCTCTAAGTGGTTTACAGAGTCAGCATATTGCCCCCAACAACAATCCGGGTCCTCATTTTACCCACCTCGGAAGGATGGAAGGCTGAGTTAACCCTGAGCCGGTGAGATTTGAACAGCCGAACTGCAGAACTGCAGTCAGCTGAAGTAGCCTGCAGTGCTGCATTTAACCACTGCGCCACCTCGGCTCTTATCCATCCATCTTAGTCCATCCCAGGTAGAGGCAGATGTTTCTCTTTCTGGGCACATTGAGAAAGTATCAGCTGCACAAAACTCCCCATTGACGACAGGGAAGGGCATCCGGCCACTAAAATACTTTGCTAGCTCCATTGCCCAGACTTCACCCCGACGCAAGGGATTATGAGGTTATTAAAAGAGGATGATGATGATTGTGAATATGAATTCTTTAAATTAAAAACAATCTGAATGGCTGCTAAAAATTCGATGTGTTGTTATTATTCAGAAACCTTCCTTACCTAAAAAAGGAAACCCAGCTCTGAAGTAGACAGAACCTGTGAAAGAAAGAAAAAATAAATTTAAGGAATAAAAAAACCACGCACCCTTTCTTTTCGCAGACGAACAGAAGCATAGTTAGCTCGTGAGAAGCTATTATTTGCAGCAAATGCAAGAAGGCCCCTGTAGGTTAGAAGCTGGTCCTCGACTTACAGCCACTCACAAGTTGCAACGGCACTGAAGAACGACACTTACAACGGTCCTCGGACTTACAACTCTCAGCATCCCTAAGGTCCCATGGCCAAAATTTGGTTGCTCGGCAGCCAAAATTGGGTTGCAGCAACCCGGGGGTCCTGTGATCCCCAATCCCGACCGTCCCACCTGGCTTCTAACAAGCGAAGTCCCTGGGGGGGGAGCCAGATTCACTCAACGGCTGTGTGAATCACTTAACAACAGCAGTGATTCTCTTTAAAAACCTTGGCAAAACGAAAGCTAAAATTGGGGGAAACTCACTTAACAACTTTCTCTTTTAACAATGGAAATTCTAGCCCCTTTTATCTTTTAACTTTAAAGTTAGTTGGTTTTAATATACCCCAGTGCTTGATAAAGAATTATGCCGGGTATGGGACCTGGGAAGTCGTAAGGGGGTTAGGGAGGGGGGACTATAGGGGGGAGGGGGGAGGGTGGAAATACAGTTTCAATTCTCAGAACAATAAGAATGCACTTGTATACTGTTGCTCTCTTTTCTTTTTTTTCTTTTTCTCTTTTATTTTCTCTTTTTTTTAATTTTTCTTAATTTTAGTGTAAAATATAAACTGAATAGATTAATGAACTGTAGAGATACACCAAAGTGAGGAGTAGAGGGAAAGAAGAGGGAGAAGTAAAGAGGGAGTGAGAGGGGAATGCAAGGAGGGTGAGATGGAAGGAAGGGGAGATGTCTGAGGGGGAAGGGAAGTAGAAGAGGGGAATGTTGGAGGGGAGAAATGAAAGTTGGAGGGGGAGAAGAAAGGGTGTATGGGGGATTGAAGTGTTATGTTGGTTTTTTATGGTGGATTTTTTTTTGTTATGCACAGTATATAAGTGATTGTATAAAATGAAAATGAAAATGAAATAAAACAGTTTAAAAAAAGGAAATTCTAGCCCCATCTGCTCCTCCTTTCTCCTTCTCTTCCTCCATCTTCCTCCTCCATCTTCCTCCTCCTCCTGCATGTCTTCCATCTCCTCCTCCCCCTCCTCCTTCCCCTTTCCTTTCACTCCACAAACCCCACTCCCTTCCAGCACTGATGATGTTCCCTAATTGGGTCTTGAAACGTCTCCAGGCTGAGGGAGCACCCAGCACCCCACTTTTTCCACCCTGAGCTACAGATACTCTCCTCTAGAGCAGTGTTTTTCAACCTTGGCAACTTGAAGATGTCCGGACTTCAACTCCCAGAATTCCCCAGCCAGCATTCGCTGGCTGGGGAATTCTGGGAGTTGAAGTCCTGACATCTTCAAGTTGCCAAGGTTGAAAAACACTGCTCTAGAGATACAAGGTGAAGGAAAATGCATCCACCTGGGGAACACCCAACTCTTCAAACTAAGCGGACACCTGTGCCCTGAAGGGTTAAAGCAGACATGCTGAAGAAGGCTGCTGTGAGGAGCAGGCATCCACGCCTGGAAACAAACCTGAAATGTTCTGCAAAATGCTCGGATCGGGTAGTTCTGTGGAATTCCCAGGGCTTCCCTCGGTGGGCGCAGACGGGCTCCACTGCGTCTCGCTACTTTCGTCTGGGAGAAATGGCGTCGTTCTCGGGGAGGGGGTTACGCTTTCGATAACCGTACCCGGAGTCAACCGTCCACCCTCTGGGGTAGCCGTCCCTGTCGACCCGAGGCTATCGGAAGTTGGCTTGGCTGTCCTAGGCGGAGTGTTGGTGAAACGTGACGCTTCCACTACTACGGGTGAGTTGGTCTGACTTCCGTACAGGCGTGCAGAGACGCTCGCTGGGCTGGTACACTTTGGCGTCTCTGTAGGCTGGGCAGTTTCTGCTTATAGAAACATGGGATGAAGTAGAGATTCTTAGCCACATCCGAGGGAAGATTCCGACGTGGGTTTAGTTGAGACACAGAACTAAGAGGTTAGTAACTGATTCCTCAGGCAGTTGGCTTACAGAATGGATCAATTCACTGCGGCCGGCCTGCCATGCAGGTTGGCCATGCTGAGCTGGCCAAGGAGAGCTGGCCAAGGCAAGTTGACCAAGGCAGGTTGGCCAAAGTGAGTTGGCCAAGGCAAGTTGACCAAGGCAGTTGGCCAAGGTGAGTTGGCCAAGGCGAGTTGGCCAAGGCAGGTTGGCCAAGGTGAGTTGGCCAAGGCAAGTTGGCCAAGGCAGGTTGGCCAAGGCGAGTTGACCAAGGCAGGTTGGCCAAGGCGAGTTGACCAAGGCAGGTTGGCCAAGGAGAGTTGACCAAGGTTGGCCAAGGCACGTTGGCCAAGGTGAGTTGGCCAAGACAAGTTGACCAAGGCAGGTTGGCCAAGGAGAGTTGACCAAGGTTGGCCAAGGCAAATTGACCAAGGTGAGTTGGCCAAGGCAAGTTGACCAAGGCAGGTTGGCCAAGGTGAGTTGACCAAGGCAGGTTGGCCAAAGCAAGTTGACCAAGGCAGGTTGGCCAAGGCAAGTTGACCAAGGCAGGTTGGCCAAGGCAAGCTGACCAAGGCAGGTTGGCCAAGGCAAGCTGACCAAGGCAGGTTGGCCAAGGTGAGTTGGCCAAGGCAAGTTAGCCAAGGCAAGTTGACCAAGGCAGGTTGGCCAAGGCAAGTTGACCAAGGCAGGTTGGCCAAGGCAAATTGACCAAGGCGAGTTGGCCAAGGCAGGTTGGCCAAGGCAAGTTGACCAAGGCAGGTTGGCAAAGGTGAGTTGGCCAAGGCAAGTTGACCAAGGCAGGTTGGCCAAGGCGAGTTGACCAAGGCAGATTGGCAAAGGTGAGGGATTTATATATTATGGGAGAGGATTTTTTTTAAGGCAACATTGCTAGGATATTTTCCTCACTAGGGAAAAAAAAATCTAACCTTGTCTGAATCCGAAGTTGGGAAGGTCGCAAATGGCGATCACATGACCTCAAGATAGCGCAACTGTTGTAAGTACATGCCAGTTGCCAAGGGCCTGAATTTTGATCATGTGACCATGCGGTTGCCGCGATGGTCATAAGTGCGAGGACTGGTCACTCATGTTGTATGAATGATCATTAGCTGAATGGTTGTAAGTCGAGGACTACCTACAATATTGAGTGTTAGGAATAACAGAGTTGGAAGGGATCTTGGAGGTCTTCTAGTCCAACCCCCGTACTCAAATCCTACACCGTTTCAGACAAATGGAGCACCCACAACTGGAGGCAAGGAGTTCCACTGGTTAATGATTCTAACCATCAGGAATAATCATACCCTGATGGTCCCAAAAGTTTGATGGTTGACCCAATGGCCTAGAGAAGGACCATCCTCCCTTCCCCACTCCCTGGTCCCCCCCATGGAATAATAAAGGAAGACAAGTTCTCCTACCTCGGAGGGGGCCTTCAGCTGCGTGCTCCGGGTCTTTGTGGGGAACAAAAGGGAAAGAGGAGACAATGATTGGTTGGTTGTCAAACAAGAAATACAGATTATTTGAAAGAAAGAGCAGCAAGAAAGAACAGAGATTTCAAAGGGCATCAGCACGATTGAGGCAGAGCTGCTCAATGTTATTCTTCTATCCATCCATCCATCCATCCGTTACGGCATATATCCATTTGTTATTATTCTTCTCTCTCTCTCTCTCTCTCTCTCTCTCTCTCTCCTCCCTGTCCTCTCTCTTTCCCCCAATTCCTTCCTTCCTTTCCTTCTTTCCTTTTCCTTTCTCTTCCTTCCTTTCTCTTGTCCTTGCTTTTTCTTTCCTTCCTCTTGTCTATTTCTCTCTTTCCTTCCTTCCTTTCCTTCCGTCACTCCTCCCTCCCCTTTCTGTTCTCCTTCCTTCCCTCTTCCTTTTTTCTTTCCTTCCCGCCTTCCGCTCTATCTTTCCCTTCCTTCCGTCCTCCCTTCTTGTTCTTTCCTTTCCTTCCTCTTGTCTATTTCTCTCTCTTTCCTTTGTCCTTCTTTCTTTCTTTCCTTCCCTCCCTCCCCTTTCTGTTCTCCTTCCGTCCTTCCGTCCGTCCGTCCTTCCTTCCTTCCTGTTCTTTCCTTCCTCTTGTCTATTTCTCTCTCTTTCCTTTGTCCTTCTTCTTTCCTTCCCTCCCTCCCCTTTCTGTTCTCCTTCCGTCCTTCCTTCCTTCCTTCCTTCCTTCCTTCCTTCTTGTTCTTTCCTTTCCTTCCTCTTGTCTATTTCTCTCTCTTTCCTTTGTCCTTTCTTTCCTTCCCTCCCTCCCCTTTCTGTTCTCCTTCCTTCCTTCTTTCTTTCCTTCCCTCCTTCCTCTCTCTCTTCCCCTTCTTTCCTTCCTTCCTTCCTTCCTTCCTTCCTTCCTTCCTTCCTTCCTTCCTTCCTTCCTTCCTTCCTTCCTTCTTCGTCTCTGGCCCTTTAATCATCCTAGTTGCTCTGCTCCACACTTTTTATTGTTGTTGTTAAAAGTTGTGAACTTTTACTCCCAGAATTCCCTAGCCAGCCATGCTTAAAGTTGTCATCCTGGTCTACGTTTGACCCACTTTTCTCAACCTGATGTCCTCCAATGGTTTGGATATCTGGCTTTCTACGGATCTCCTCCACACCCGGCAGCCTTGGAGATGAAGCTGCGGGTTCTCCTAGCCCAGGGCCACAATACTCACCGATGCAAACCAGCAGTGGTTGACTCCATCTATACTCCAGGGTGGTTGGGTCTTGCTCGCAAAAGATGAGGCTGGAGGTGCCAGCTTTCCTCTTGAAGTTCTTCAGGCAGGCGTATCTCAGCTTCTTGCCGCTGCTGTCCTCGTGGGCGACGCGGGCGTGCGCCACCTGCCAGGGGGTGCCGCATTTACCTGCGTCAGGTAAAAAAATATGGGTGATGTCAGGGTAAAGATTCAAGAGCTGACCAGCTGCTACGATGACGTAATGCTGGAAAGGAGTCAGCATGGTTTTGGGGCTGATATCACTTTAAGAGCCTGTAATAAGGAGTGGCCCTATTGGAGCATCTCTCTCTCTCTCTCTCTCTCTCCATGTCTGCTTTCTTGCTGTAATTGCTGTTTGAAGTCTGACTAAAGTATGTGTATGTATATATTCTTTGTACATAAAATCACCATTTAAATACAAACCTCTCTTCGTTGTATTTGCTCCTGGGTTGTCTCACAGAGTCACACTGTGCGCACTCTGACTGTGAGATCCCGCCAAAGGCCACAAGGGGGCATTGTCTCAAGGCAGGGCAAATTGAGATCTAGTTTTAATTGCTTTTTAAATTATTATGATTATTTTAAACACATAAGCACATCAACAAAAACAAACATGTAACTTAAAAACAACATAGGAACAATAAGTTCCATCGTATATCATAGCGCAGTTCCGAATCGGTTTCTTTGAAGTTAGTGGTTTTCCTACTATACATTTCTATCTTGCGTTCATAATCTCCTTATTCGTTATCCATTTTTATGTACATTTCTTTATTTATTTAAACTTAATTACTTATGACCAAATATTATTTACCTATATTATGCTTTATATTTTTTACTGTCATTTATTCTCTTACATACAGATTATAGACATACATTCACATAATTATTCTTTTTCTTTGCCATTCTTATATTATTATTATTATTCCATTTGGAAGGTTATAAGGTATAGTTTAAAATGCTTTGTTTACCATCCTTCGCAACTGCTAAGACACCACCTCGTTTTCTCTTTCTTTTCTTTTTTCCCTCCCTTCCTTCTCTACTTCCTTCCTTCCTCCTCTCCGTCCCCTTCTTCCTTCCCTTACCTCTTCCCTACTCCTACCCTTTTTCTTCTCCTTCCTACCTTCTCTTTCTTTCTCTTCCTCCCTCCTTCTCTTTCTCTCCCTTCTACCCACCTTCCCTCGCCTCTTTCTTCTTTCCTTACCTCTCCTCCACACTTCTTCCTCTCCTACTTCCTCTCCTTTTCTTCCTCTCTCTTCTACCCTCCACTCCTTTCCTTTCCTTCGTCCCTCCATTCTCTACTTCCTTCCTCCCCTCCTTTCCTTCCTTCTTCCCTCCCTTTCTTTTTCTATTGTTATAGGTGTCTCTTTTAAGACACTTATAACACCTCTCTCTATTGTTATAAGTGTCTAGTTTTAATTGCTTTTATTATTTTTCATAGATCTGCTCTTTCCTTTTTTTTGGTCTCTGATTATTTTTCTTCCATTACAATCCCACCACTCTTTTTCACACTCACAACCATTGCGGCATCCCCGTCCTCACGTGATCAAAATTCGGACACTTGGCAACTGACTCATAGTTATGACGGTCGCACCTGGTCCCCTTCGTGACCTTCTGACAAGCAAAGTCAAAAGGGGAAGCCGGATTCACTTAACAACCACGTTACTAATTTAACAACTGCAGTGATTCACTTAACAACAGTGGGAAAAAACATCTCAAAATAGGACAAAATTCACTTAACAACTGTCTCGTTCAGCAACAGAAATTTCGGCTCAATTACGGTCATAAGCTGAGGACTGCCTGTATTTCTCATTTATCTTTTATTCTTATCATTTTCATTATTCCATCCATTCATGTTTCTTTTCTATTGTTTTTGTAATTGGTTTTTGCTAGTCTTTTCAAATTATTTTCTTCATCTGTGGATGACTATTTATTATTACACATGATTAATTTCCCTTTACCTATTTATTGTATTTTATAATTTTCATCATTTCATCTGGTTCCTGCTGTTTATTGCTATGCTATTTGTTGTCTTCTCTCTCTTATTCTTCTTTTGATTATTTTCATCATTTCATCTATTTATTACTGTTTATGGATTTTTATTATTTGTTTTCATTTAGCTCATGTGGTTGGAGCTTCTGTAACTGAGAGATTTGAACCTAAAAACCCCATTCCATGGCTAATCCAGCACCCTGGATGATATAACTATTTTAATGCAGAATAAAAGAGTTGGAAGGGACCTTAAAGGTCTTCTAGTCCAACCCCCTGCTCAGGCAGGAAACCCTCTACCACTTCAGACAAATCGTTGTCCAATCTCTTCTTGAAAACCTCCAGTGATGGGGCACCCACAACTTCCGAGGTGGCGCAGTGGTTAAATGCAGCACTGCAGGCTACTTCAGCTGACTGCTATCTGCAGTTCAGCGGTTCAAATCTCACTGGCTCAAGGTTGACTCAGCCTTCCATCCTTCCAAGGTGGGTGAAATGAGGACCCAGACTGTGGGGGCAATATGCTGACTCTGTAAACCGCTTAGAGGGGGCTGAAAGCCCCATGAAGCGGTATATAAGTCTAACTGCTATTGCTATTCTGGAGGCAAGTTGTTCCACTGATTTTTTTTTATTAGCAGATTTTTTAAAATTATTTTTTCCCTTCTACAACACCTTACAGTCATTATATCAACATTGTTATCTCATCATACCTGTACATGTATATAATATTTCGCTTCTATATTTACACACCTTTATACACAGTTCTATGTATATTTATATATATAGTTTTTTTGGCTTAATTAATTTTATTCTTGTTTTGCAACCATTTGTACCAATTGTTCCAGATTTCATAATATTCCGACTCTTCTTTATCTTTTAATTTCAGTGTTAATTTGTCCATCTCTGCACAATCCAAAGTGTTTGTTTTTTTTTATCACTAATTCATCCGAGGGGGAATTATTTTGTTTCCAGCATTGGGCAAATGCTATTCTAGCTGTAGTTAGCAGATGTGTTAATATGTACTTAATTTTCTTTGTATATTTCCCTTTGATTATTCCCAGTAGAAAGATTTCGGGTTTGTATTTTATCTGTTCTCCTGTAATTTCTTGCACCCATTTCCAAATTTTTGTCCAATATTTTTGTGTTTCTGGGCAGGTCCATCATAAGTCCCTTGTACTTTTTTACACTTCCAGCAGGTCGGCTTCATGTTTGGGTACATTTTAGCCAATCTTGTTGGTGATAAATGCCAACGATAAAACATTTTGCATATATTTTCTTTAAGTGCTGCTGATCGTGTTAATTTATAATTTGTGTTCCCAATTCTTTCCCGATCCACTGATTAATTGCTCTAATTGTCAGGAAATGTCTCCTTAGTTCTAGGTTGCTTCTCTCCTTGATTAGTTTCCATCCATCGTGGCACGACAAAACCGCGCTCGACTAAAGCGCGCCCGATTAAACCGCGTCGCTGACGTCATCAGCAGGGCGACAACAGCGAGCGCGGAGAAAGAAGGGCGCTTTAAATAGCGCTTTGAAAGCAAGCCGATTCAACTTAAGGTAAGGGTTAGGTTTAGGGTTAGGTTAAGGGTTAGGTTAAGGGTTAGGATTAGGATTAGGATTAGGTTTAGGTTTAGGGTTAGGGTTAGGTTTAGGGTTAGGTTTAGGGTTAGGTTTAGGGTTAGGTTAAGGGTTAGGTTAGGGTTAGGGTTAGGGTTAGGTTAAGGTTTAGGTTTAGGTTTAGGTTTAGGGTTAGGTTTAGGTTTAGGTTTAGGGTTAGGTTAAGGGTTAGGTTAGGGTTAGGGTTAGGGTTAGGGTTAGGGTTAGGGTTAGGTTTAGGGTTAGGTTTAGGGTTAGGTTAAGGGTTAGGGTTAGGTTTAGGGTTAGGTTTAGGATTAGATTTAGGGGGGTTAGGTTTAGGTTTAGGGGTTAATTTTAGTTTTAGCGTTTACAGCGTGCTTTTTTCTCTGCACTGTTGTCGCGCTGTGATGACGTCAGCTACGCAGTTTCGTCGAGCGCCCTTTAGTCGAACGCGGTTTTGTGGTGGAACCTCCATCCATTACTTCTCATCCTGCCTTCTGCTGCTTTGGAGAATAGCTTGACCCCCCCTCTTCTTTGTGGCAGCCCCTCAAATATTGGAAGGCTGCTCTCCTGTCCCCCCCCACCCCTTCCCGGTCCTTCTTTTCATTCAACTAGACATACGCAATTCTCCTGCAACCGTTCTTCCTAGGTTTTAGCCTCCAGCTAAATCATTTCTGCTGTTCTTCTCTGCATTCTGCATTTTTAAATATATATATATATCATTCTGTGTTTCCTGTTTCACAACTACGGGGATTGCAATCGCTGATTTCCAGCAACCATGGTCAGCGAAGGAAGGAAGGAAGGAAGTTCCTTCAAGGGAAGGGAAGGCACCTCAGCAAAAAGATAGTTTGACGTCAAAAGCAAGCTTGCAACTTGTGAATGGCCTTGCGATCACAAGTTCTCCTCCGCTTCCTCCTGCTAAGCCCTTCTGGTGAGAAAACTCCTTGCCCCTTCGAAGGAATTGGTTCACCCTCTAAAAGCAGATCCTTAAAAAGAGACCTTTGCTCATTTCAAGTTTTTATCCCGCTCAGAAATGGAGGCACCGTTGCATTGGGTGGTGAAAGAGAAATTGCAAAATAGAGGTTTCCTTGTAAAAAAAAGAAAGGCAATAAAATATTTCTTCCTGTGGCTGCTTCCATCACTGGAAGCTTTTAAGAAGAAGCTGGAGAACCATTTGTCTGAAAAGTAGTTTAGGGCTTCCTGCTTGAGCAAGGGTGTGGACTAGAAGACCTCCAAGGTCCCATCTGACTCTGTTATTCTGTTATACTTTGCTTGAGCCCCAAATCAAGAAATAAACTCAACCTAAGCAGGACTTAAGCTGGAATTGGACTAGAAGACCTCTAAGGTCCCTTCTGACTCGGTTAATTCTCTTATACTTTGCTTGAGCCCCAAATCAAGAAATAAACTCAACCTAAGCAGGACTTAAGCTGGAATTGGACTAGAAGACCTCTAAGGTCCCTTCTGACTCTGTTAATTCTCTTATACTTTGCTTGAGCCCCGAATCAAGAAATAAACTCAACCTAAGCAGGACGTAAGCTGGGGTTGGACTAGAAGACCTCTAAGGTCTCTTCAGACTCTGCTAATTCTCTTATACTTTGCTTGAGTACCGAATCAAGAAATAAGCTCAACATAAACAGGACTTAAGTTGGGGTTGGACTAGAAGACCTCCAAGGTCCCTTCAGACTCTGCTAATTCTGTTATACTTTGCTTGAGCCCCGAATCAAGAAATAAACTCCACTTAAGCAGGACTTAAGTAGGGGTTGGACTAGAAGACCTCTAAGGTCCCTTCTGACTCGGTTAATTCTCTTATACTTTGCTTGAGCCCTGAATCAAGAAATAAACTCAACCTAAGCAGGACTTAAGCTGGGGTTGGACTAGAAGACCTCTAAGGTCCCTTCTGACTCGGTTAATTCTCTTGTACTTTGCTTGAGCCCCGAATCAAGAAATAAACTCAACCTAAGCAGGACTTAAGCTGGGGTTGGACTAGAAGACCTCTAAGGTCTCTTCAGACTCTGCTAATTCTCTTATACTTTGCTTGAGCCCCGAATCAAGAAATAAACTCAACCTAAGCTGGACTTAAGCTGGGGTTGGACTAGAAGACCTCTAAGGTCTCTTCAGACTCTGCTAATTCTCTTATACTTTGCTTGAGCCCCGAATCAAGAAATAAACTCAACCTAAGCTGGACTTAAGCTGGGGTTGGACTAGAAGACCTCTGAGGTCCCTTCTGACTCTGTTAATTCTCTTATACTTTGCTTGAGCCCCGAATCAAGAAATAAACTCCACCTAAGCAGGACTTGAGCTGGGGTTGGACTAGAAGACCTCTGAGGTCCCTTCTGACTCTGCTAATTCTCTTATACTTTGCTTGAGCCCCGAATCAAGAAATAAACTCAACCTAAGCAGGACTTAAGCTGGGGTTGGACTAGAAGACCTCTAAGGTCCCTTCTGACTCGGTTAATTCACTTATACTTTGCTTGAGCCCCGAATCAAGAAATAAACTCCACCTAAGCAGGACTTGAGCAGGGGGTTGGACTAGAAGACCTCTGAGGTCCCTTCTGACTGTTATTCTGTATCTTGCTTAAGCCCCTTCCTACTTTTTCAAGGGCTTGACCCTACGGCCACAATTTTGCCCAATTCTTGCTAACGGCGAGACAGCTGCTAAGTGAGTTTCGCGACCTTTTACAACTGTTCTGGCCACCGTTGTTGAGTGAATCACCGCAGTCGCTAAGTGACAACTGTTGTAAAGTGAACTTGGCTTTCCTCCTTGATCTGCTTCCCGGAAGGTCGCAACGGGTGTGTGTGTGTGTGTGTGGCGTAAACCCTGGCGACGCTGCAACCGTCGTAAAGGCGAGTCAGTTGCACCTCAATTTCGATCCCTGACCACGCGGGGATGCCGGGCAACAGTCGTTAAGTGGGGGAAACTGGCCCCCTACGTCACTTCCCCCTCCCCCCAGGCCCGTGGCAACCTTGAACCGGTCGAGGTTCAAGGTTGTAAGTCGAGGACTACCTATATTCTTTGACCAGAGAGATGGCTCAGCCGAGCAACTTGTTGAAGCTTGGCATCAGACGCACACTAGGCCACTTACACACAAACACACTATTCTACTCTATTCTATTCCATCCACACACCCACACACACACAAGGAGCTTTGCAAAATGAATGTTACAAGCAGGTGGCTGCTTCGTTGCCTCTGTACAACACGCTTACTACTACCCAGGTCCCTTAGATCTTGTGGGAAGCTAAAAGTTAATAATAAACTCCGTGACGTTCCTCGTGTAGCACACCCATTGTGCCGCACACCCAGCCTCTGTGGCCCTTTAAGGACTTGGGATATTATGCAGGCTCCGAATGTGGGCTCCTTCAGTGGAAATCGGGGTTCCTTTTAAATCAAGGGTGCTCTGCGAAATTTCTTGCCTTCCCCCCCCCCTTCCAACAGAAGAAAATTATCCCTAGTTCAAGATTGAACAGTGGGGGTCCTTGGTGGTTTGCCTGCAAACGTTTTGTGACCCTGCTAGGGAACATCATCGGTGTTAGAAGGGGAGGGGGATTGGGAGATGGAGGAGGAAGAGGAGGATTGTGGGCCCCTGGGGCTCTCTGAGCCGAGTGGTTTTCTTGCAGATGTTTCGTGACACAACTAGGGAATATCATCAGTGCTAGAAGAGAGTGGGGTTTGCAAAGAGGAGGAGGAGGAGGAGGAGGAGGAGGAGGAGGAGGAGGAGGAGGAGGAGGAGGAGGAGGAGGAGGAGGATAATTGCGGGGACCTCAGTGGTTTTTGAGCTTGGTGGTTTTCTTGCAGACGTTTCGTGACCCAACTAGGGAACATCATCAGTGCTGGAACGGAGGGGGGTTTGCAGAGAGGAGGAGGAGGAGGAAAAGAAGAAGAATGAGAAGAAGAGAAGAAGAAAAGCAGGAGGAGGAGGAGGAGGAGGAGGAGGAGGAGGAGGAGGAGGAGGAGGAGGAGGAGGAAGTACTGTCGTGTCCTTGGTGCTCTCTGAGCTGAGTGGTTTTCTTGCAGACGTTTCGTGACCCAACTAGGGAACACCATCAGTGCTAGAAGGGTGTGGGGTTTGCAGAGAGGAGGGGGAGATGAGGGAGGAGGGGGAGCACCATGGGATCCCTGGTGTTGAGTTGGAGGCATTTTATGGCCCAATTATTGGTAGGTAACATCATCAGTGCTAAAAGAGAGTGGGGTTTGCATAGAGGTGAAGGAGGAGGAAGAGGAAGAGGAGGAGGAAAAGGAGGAGGAAGAGGAGCAGGCGGAAGAAGTGAAGGAGGAAGAGGAAGAGGAAAAGGAGGAGGAAGAAGAGGAGGAAGAAAAGGAGGAAGAAGAGGAGGAAGAGGAAGAGGAGGAAGAGATGAAGGAGGAAGAAGAGGAGGAAAAAGAGGTGAAGAAAGGAGGAAGAGGTGAAGGAGAAGAGGAGGAGGAGGAAGAGGTGATAGAGGAAGAGGAAAAGGAGGAGGAAGTGGAAGAGATGAAGGAGGAAGAAGAGGAGGAAAAAGAGGTGAAGAAAGGAGGAAGAGGTGAAGGAGAAGAGGAGGAGGAGGAGGTGATGGAGGAAGAGGAAAAGGAGGAGGAGGAAGAGGAAGAGATGGAGGAGGAAGAGGAGGAGGAGGAAGAGGAAAAGGAGGAGGAAGAAGAGGAGGAAGAGATGAAGGAGGAGGAAGAAGAAGAGGAGGAAAAAGAGGGGGAGGAAGATGACTCTGGGATCCTTGATGTTCTTGTGCTCGTTTCATGACCCAATCAGGTAACATCATCAGTGCTAGAAGGGTGTGGGATTTTTCAGAGAGGGGGAGAGGGAGGAGGGGGAGAGGGTGGCCGAGGGGGAGGGGTCCTCTGTGTCCTCTCGGCTTCCTTCTTGCCTCGCAGGCATTCCGTGACCGAACCCGGCCATCCGTGCCAGCGACAACAAATCCCAGAATCCTTTGCTCCGATTTATGCTATGAAACATCCGTAAGCAAACACTCAAGAAGTTCTTGAGTGTTCTCTTAAACCCTTATTTGCTCATTTTACACCTCAGCTCACCTTTATTGATATTTCCACACTTGATTCAAGGCAGCGCACTTGTTCGACACCCCAGCCTCCCTCGTCAATAGGAAGCGGTGGCCAAGCATCCAGATTTAGATGGTGTGACCTCAGGGGACGCTGCCACAGTCGTTAAGTGTGAAAAAGGGTCGTAAGTCACTTTTTAAAGTGCTGTCGTAACTTTGAGTGGACTCCCTCACCGAAAGGTTGTAAGTCGAGGAATGCCAGTGTCTTGTTCTTCCCCGGGTACCGTTCCCTGGGACGTAACATGAGACTATGTCCAACTTATGCGTTGCTACTCATTCCTGCTGCCACAATCCCAATCGTTCACTCTTTCTAACATACATTTTATCCCTATCGTTCATTCATTTCATCTATCTATCTATCTATCTATCTATCTATCTATCTATCTATCTATCTATCTATCTATCTATCTAGCTAGCTAGCTAGCTAGCTAGCTAGCTAGCTAGCTAGCTATTCTATTATTCTATTCCTTATTCTATTCTCTCTTCTATCTATCTTATTCTATGCTATGCTATTCTATTCTATTATTCTATTCTATCCATCCGTCCATCTATTATTCTATTCTATTCTATCCTATTCCTTATTCTATTCTATCTTCTATCTCTTATTCTATTCTATTCTATTCTATTCCATCCTTCTATCCTTCTATTCTATTCTTTTCTATTCCTTATTCTATTCTATCTTCTATCTATCCTATCCTATTCTATTCCTTATTCTATTCTATCTTCTATCTATCTCTTATTCTGTTCTACTCTATTCTATTCCAGCCAGCCAGCCAGCCAGACAGACAGCCATCTATCTTATTCTATTCTATTCCATTCTATTCTTATTCTATTCTCTATTCTATTCTATCCATCCATCATTCTATTCTATTCCCTATTCTATTCTATTCCTATCTGTCTGTCTGTCTGTCTGTCTGTCTGTCTGTCTGTCTATCTATCTATCTATCTATCTATCTATTCCATTCCATTCCATTCCATTCCATTCCATTCCATATACAGGTGAAACTCGAAAAATTAGAATATCATGCAAAAGTTCATTTATTTCAGCAATGCAACTTAAAAGGTGAAACTAATTTATGAGATAAGACTCATTACATGCAAAGCAAGATAGTTCAAGCCCTGATTTGTCATCATTGTGATGATTATGGCTTACAGCTCATGAAAACCCCAAATCCACCATCTCAGAAAATTAGAATATTGTGAAAAGGTGCAATATTCTAGGCTCAAAGTGTCCCACTCTAATCAGCTAATGAAGCCATAACACCTGCAAAGGGTTCCCCGAGCCTTTAAATGGTCTCTCAGTCTGGTTCAGTAGGAATCACAATCATGGGAAAGACTGCTGACCTGACAGTTGTGCAGAAAACCATCATTGACACCCTCCACAAGGAGGGAAAGCCTCAAAAGGTAATTGCAAAAGAAGTTGGATGTTCCCAAAGAGCTGTATCAAAGCACATTAATAGAAAGTTATGTGGAAGGGAAAAGTGTGGAAGAAGAAGGCGCACAAGCAGCAGGGATGACCGCAGCCTGGAGAGGATTGTCAGGAAAAGGCCATTCAAAAGTGTTGAGGACTTTCACAAGGAGTGGACCGAGGCTGGAGTCAGTGCATCAAGAGCCACCACACACAGACGGATCCTGGGCATGGGCTTCAAATGTCGTATTCCTCTTGTCAAGCCGCTCCTGAACAACAAACAACGTCAGAAGTGTCTTACCTGGGCTAAAGAAAAACAAACTTGGTCTGTTGCTCAATAGTCCAAAGTCCTCTTTTATGATGAGAGCAACTTTTGCATCTCATTTGGAAACCAAGGACCCAAGAGTATGGAGGAAGAATGGAGAGGCACACCCTGCAAGATCCTTGAAGTCCAGTGTGAAGTTTCCACAATCTGTGTTGATTTGGGGAGCCATGTCATCTGCTGGTGTTGGTCCACTGTGCTTCATTAAGTCCAGGGTCAACGCAGCCGTCTACCAGGAGATTTTGGAGCCCTTCATGCTTCCTTCTCAGACGAGCTTTATGGGGATGCTGATTCATTTTCCAGCAGGACGTGGCACCTGCCCACACCGCCAAAAGCACCAAAAACCTGGTTCAATGACCGTGGGATTACTGTGCTTGATTGGCCAGCAAACTCGCCTGACCTGAACCCCATAGAGAATCTATGGGGCATTGCCAAGAGAAAGATGAGAGACATGAGACCGAACAATGCGGAAGACTTGAAGCCGCTATTGAAGCATCCTGATCTTCCATAACACCTCAGCAGTGCCACAGGCTGATAGCTTCCATGCCACGCCACATTGAGGCAGTAATTGCTGCAAAAGGGGCCCAGGTACTGAGTGCATATGCATGCTTATACTTTTCAGAAGTCCGATATTGTTCTATGTACAATCCTTGTTTTATTGATTGCATGTAATATTCCAATATTCTGAGATTGTGGATTTGGGGTTTTCATGAGCTGTAAGCCATAATCATCAAAATTATGACAAATCACGGCTTGCTTTGCATGTAATGAGTCTATCTCATATATTAGTTTCACCTTTTAAGTTGCATTACTGAAATAAATGAACTTTTGCATGATATTCTAATTTTTCGAGTTTCACCTGAATATATTTGCAGTACAATATAATAGCAGAGTTGGAAGGGACCTTGGAGGTCTTCTAGTCCAACCCCCTGCCTAGGCAGGAAACCCTACACCGTTTCAGACAAATGGCTATCCAACATCTTCTTAAAGACTTCCAGTGTTGGGGCATTCACAACTTCTGGAGGCAACTTCTGTTCCACTGATTAATTGTTCTCACTGTCAGGAAATTTCTCCTCAGTTCTAAGTTGCTTCTCTCCTTGATTAGTTTCCACCCATTGCTTCTTGTTCTGCCCTCAGGTGCCTTGGAGAATAGACTCCCTCTTCTTTGTGGCAACCCCTGAGATATTGGAACATTGCTGTCATGTCTCCCCTAGTCCTTCTTTCTAGACATACCCAGTTCCTGCAACCGTTCTTCATATGTTTTAGTCTCCAGTCCAATCCCCTAATCATCTTTGTTGCTCTTCTCTGCACTCTTTCTAGAGTCTCCACATCTTTTCTACATCGTGGTGAGCAAAGCTGAATGCAAATATTACAGGTGTGGCCTTACCAAGGCCTTATAAAGTGGTATTAACCCTTCACATGATGTTGATTCTCTCCCTCTGTTGATGCAGCCTAGAACTGTGTTGGCTTTTTTGGCAGCTGCTGCACACGGCTGGCTCCTATTTCAATGGTTGTCCACTAGGACTCCAAGATCCCTCTCACAGTTACTACTTTTGAGCCAGGTACCACCTATACTGTACCTGTGCATTTCGCTTTTGTTGCCTAAATGTGCAACCTTACTCTTTTCACCATTGAACTTCATTTTATTAGACAGTGCCCAATGATCAAGTTTGTCCAGATCCTTCTGCATCTTAAGCCTGTCTTCTGGAGTGTTGGCTCTTCCTGGCAGCTTGGTGTCATCTGCAAATTTGATGAGTTCCCCATTTGTTCCCTCATCCAAATCATTGATGAAGATGGTGAAGAGTCCTGGGCCCAAAACAGAGCCTTGGGGTCCCCCACTGCATACTTCCCTCGATGAAGATGCAGTTCCATTGAGGACGACACGTTGAGTGTGGTTGGTCAGCCAGTTACGAATCCATCTGGTGGTGATGCTGTCTAACCCACATTCTTCTACTGTATCTACTAGTGGGTTATGGTCTACCTTATAGCAATAGCAATAGCAGTTAGACTTATATACCACTTCATGGGGCTTTCAGCCCCCTCTAAGCGGTTTACAGAGTCAGCATATTGCCCCCAACAACAATCTGGGTCCTCATTTTACCCACCTCAGAAGGATGGAAGGCTGAGTCAACCCTGAGCCGGTGAGATTTGAACAGCCGAACTGCAGAACTGCAGTCAGCTGAAGTAGCCTGCAGTGCTGCATTTAACCACTGAGCCACCTCGGCTCTTATCAAATGCCTTACTGAAGTCCAAGTAAACTATATGGACGGCATTCCTCTGGTCCACTAATTTTGTCACATTATCAAAGAATGCCGTAAGATTAGTCCGGCATGATCTGTTTTTGACAAACGCATGTTGGCTTTTGGCTATTACTTTGTTTGCTTCTAGGTGTTCGCTAATTCGTTGCTTGATTATCTTTCCCAGAATCTTTCCTGGTGTAGAGGTCAGGCTGATAGGTCTGTAGTTTCCGGGATCTGTTTTTTTTCCTCCCTTTTTTGAAGATGGGAACCAAATCAGCTCTTTTCCAGTCCTCTGGTAGTTTCCCGTTGCTCCAGGATTCCTGAAAGATATAGTTCAGTGGTTCTGAAATTTCGGCCAGTTCCTTCAGAACCCTGGGGTATAATCCATCCGGTCCTGGTGATTTGAACTCGTTTAGGGGTAGACATATAAAAATGGCTCTGTGTGTGTGTGTTTGTGTTTTCCAGCATAACTCTGGAATGCCTTGAGCAATTTCAACCAAATGTGATACACAGATGACCGACTCTGGAAAAATATACTGTGGGGAATAAGATACCCCTAATATCCTTTGGATGTGTTCTGTTAATATGCAGCCTGTTGTGCCTTAAAATGGCTTCTACTCTACTGCCGTAAAAATAGCAATAGCAATACCAGTTAGACTTATATACCGTTTCATAGGGCTTTCAGCCCTCTCTAAGCGGTTTAAAGAGTCATTGCCCCCAACAACAATCCGGGTCCTCATTTTACCCACCTCGGAAGGATGGAAGGCTGAGTCAACCCTGAGCCGGTGAGATTTGAACCGCCGAACTGCAGAACTGCAGTCAGCTGAAGTAGCCTGCAGCGCTGCACTCTAACCACTGCGCCACCTCGGCTCAAAAACTCGGTCTCCCACCTCAAAAGGGGGTTAACTGTACCAGCAGCTGTTGGCAGACGCCTCCAGACACCGGGTGAGCGAGGGATGGAGTCAGGGAGAAAGAAAGTAAAAAAGACGGCGCACAGACGCACACAGGGGGAAAGGAATGCGGTGCGGCTGTCTGGCTGTCTGGCAACCTGGCCTCCCTTTCCTTAAAATCACATGTCCTTGGAGGAAAAGGAAGAAGGGGGGGGGGGTTTAAAACAACCCTTTTATTTAAATTTCCAAGAACTTAACCCCGGGGTGGAGAAAAGCAGAAGAGAATTATTATTATTCCTTTCTTTCAAGGAAATGATTTCATTTCAGGAAAAAGGAAAGTGAAGCATTACTCCAGATGCACCAGCTGATTCCATCGCCTGCCCGCTGCGGAACTAACTGTGGGTGAAGGAGGAGGAGGAGGAGGAGGAGGGGAGTGTCCAATTTTCCTCAGCTGCAGGGAGGGGCAGGGGGGGCTCAGGGGAGACCAGAAAAAATGCAGACAAGAGCAACTAAGATGACGGAAAGGCCGGGGAGGCTAAAACAGGAAGACTTTTAGAATAACTTGATTGTCACTTCAAATGTTCCTGGGTCGCCGTTGCATTGAAATGAAATTTCGCTGCGGACGGCTCTCAAAGAGGTCACTCACCCCCCATGTACACAACATAAATGTGACAAAAATATAAATGTTTGGATGGATGGATACATACATACATACATACACAAATACATAAATTAGATAGATAGATAGATAGATAGATAGATAGATAGATAGATAGATAGATAGATAGATAGATATAGATATAGATATAGATATAGATATAGATATAGATATAGATATAGATATAGATATAGATATAGATATAGATATAGATATAGATATAGATATAGATATAGATATAGATATAGATATAGATAGGCAGGCAGGCAGGCAGGCAGAAATAGATGATAGAGATAAATATATATAATAGAAAGATAGATACAGAGATGATAGAAAGATAGAGAGAGCGATACAGAGATGATAGATGATAGAGAGATAGATATGATAGATATAGAAACAGAGATGATAGAGAGATGATAAAGATAGATAGATAGATAGATAGATAGATAGATAGATAGATAGATAGATATAGATAGATAGAAAGATAGATGTTAGATAGATGAGAGATAAAGATAGGTAAATATATAGATATAGATAATAGAAAGATACATACAGAGATGATAGAAAGAAAGAAAGAAAGAAAGATAGATAGATAGATAGAGATAGAGATAGAGATAGAGATAGAGATAGAGATAGAGATAGAGATAGAGATAGAGATAGAGATAGAGATAGAGATAGAGATAGAGATAGAGATAGAGATAGAGATAGAGATAGAGATAGAGATAGACAGGCAGGCAGGCAGGCAGGCAGAAATAGATGATAGAGATAGATAAATATATATATAATAGAAAGATAGATACAGAGATGATAGAAAGATAGAGAGAGCGATAGATACAGAGATGATAGATGATAGAGAGATAGATATGATAGATAGATATAGAAACAGATGATAGAGAGATGATAAAGATAGATAGATAGATAGATAAGATAGATAGATAGATAGATAGATAGATAGATAGATAGATAGATAGATAGATAGATAGATAGATAGATGATAGAAAGAGAGATGATAGATATAGATGATAGATGATAGATAAATAGATAGATGATAGATAAATAGATAGATATAGATAATAGGAAGATAGATACAGAGATGATAGAATGATAGACAGAGATAGAGATAGATAGATGATAGAGATAGATAATAGAGATATAGTGAAACATACATACATACATAACGACATAAATGCATTAATGCATAAATACATAAACACACAAACAAATAAACAAATGCCTATACCCTCATATATTATATGACACAGAGAAACAACACGGTTTAGTTCAGATGTATAAATGTATACATTTATATGAAGAACGGCTGCAGGATTTGGGTTTGGCTAATCTAGAGAAAAGAAGGACTAACGGGGGGGGGGACACGATAGCAGCATTCCAGTATTTGAGGGGCTGCACCAAAGAAGAGGGGGGGTCAACTTATTCTCCAAAGCACCAGAGGGCAGGACAAGAAGCAATGGGTGGAAACTCATCAAGGACAGAAGCAATCTGAAATTAAGGAAAAACTTCCTAACAGGGAGGACAATTAACCAGTGGAACAGCTTGCCACCAGAAGTTCTAGGTGCTCCATCACTGGAGGTTTTTAAGAAGAGATTAGACAGTCACTTATCCGAAATAGTATAGGTTCTCCTGCTTGAGCAGGGGGTTGGACTAGAAGACCTCCAAGGTCCCTTCCAGCTCTATTCTTTGGCGATAGCTGCTCTCCAGAAGTGGGTGACCCCGTTAGGACATTTGGGGAGGGGGCTCAGCAGTTGCAACAAGTGATTTGGGGGGGGGGTTCCCAAAATCTTCAGGGTCAACATTTCGCCACTTCAGCCTCTCTCCCCTTCCCAAACACGCACAGGTAGTCCTCGACTTATAACAATTCATTTAGTGACCATTTGAAGTTACAGCAGCACTGGAAAAGAGGGACTTGGGACCCTTTTCACACTTACGACCGTTGCAGCCTCCCCGTGGGGGGGGGGTGTCACGCGATCCAAATTCGGACGCTTGGCAACCGACTCACATTTACGACGGGTTGCAACACCCCGGGGTCCCATGATCCCCTTCGGCGACGTTCCAACAAGCAAAACCCAAGGGGAATCCAGATTCACTTTGCAACTGCGTTACTCCCTGAAGCACCACCGTGATTCACTTAACGACGGTGGCAGGAAAGGTCGTAAAATGGGGCCAAGCTGACTTAACCCCTGCCTTGCTCAGCAACGGAAATTAGGGGCTCATTTGTGGGTCGTAAGCTGAGGATTTCCTGTAAAAAGGACCCCAAATTGGAGAACCCCCCCCCCCCAAGAATCCCCTGCAGGCCACTACAAATACTTTTCAACACGAAGAAGATACTGTGATTAAATGCACCGTTTCAGCCTGTTCAGAAAGTGAAAATATGTTTTTTCCAACCCAGGGGACACCAAATTTGTAAGCCGGCTGCCAAATTTCTAGATAGGATAATCAAGGGATTAGCATCTGCCTAAATGACCTCATTTCCTTTCCAAATTGCCAATTTTGCAGACAGAGGACTGAGGGTTTAAATCCTTCAATATGGACATCCATTGAAATAGGAGCCAGCCGTGTGCAGCAGCTGCCAAAAAAGCCAACACAGTTCTAGGCTGCATCAACAGAGGGAGAGAATCAAGATCACGTGAAGTGTTAATACCACTCTATAAGGCCTGGGTAAGGCCACACTTGGAATATTTGCATCCAGTTTTGGTGGCCACGATGTAGAAAAGATGTGGAGACTCTGGAAAGAGTGCAGAGAAGAGCAAGAAAGAGGATTAGGGGACTGGAGGCTGAAACATATGAGGAACGGTTGCAGGAACTGGGTATGTCTGGTTTAATGAAAAGAAGGACCAGGGGAGACATGATAGCAGTCTTCCAATATCTCAGGGGTTGCCCCAAAGAAGAGGGAGTCAAACTATTCTCCAAGGTACCTGAGAGTAGAACAAGAAGCAATGGGTGGAAACTAATCAGGGAGAGAAGCAACTTAGAACTGGGGAGAAAATTCCTGACAGTTAGAACAATTAATCAGTGGAACAGAAGTTGCCTCCAGAAGTTGTGAATGCCCCAACACTGGAAGTCTTTAAGAAGATGTTGGATAGCCTTTTGTCTGAAACAGTGTAGGGTTTCCTGCCTAGGCAGGGGGTTGGACTAGAAGACCTCCAAGGTCCCTTCCAACTCTGCTATTATATTGTATTGCAAATATACAGGTGAAACTCGAAAAATTAGAATATCATGCAAAAGTTCATTTATTTCAGTAATGCAACTTAAAAGGTGAAACTAATATATGAGATAGACTCATTACATGCAAAGCAAGATAGTTCAAGCCGTAATTTGTCATAATTTTGATGATTATGGTTTACAGCTCATGAAAACCCCAAATCCACAATCTCAGAAAACCATTTGTCTGAAATGCCGTAGGGTTTCCTGCCTAAGCAGGGGGTTGGACTAGAAGACCTCCAAGGTCCCTTCCAGCTCTGCTATTGTATTGTATTGTAATATTTTGATGCTTTCTGTTCAGCTTTCCCAAAGACAGATGCAGAGAGGTGCCGTTACGTAGGGGGGAGCATGTTGGACTCCAAGGCCCAAAATGTTCAATGGGTGAATTCTGAACATTTGAGCCCAGAAAGTCTGAGGGGGGGGGAATTAAGTCCTTGGAGGTCTTCTAGTCCAGCCCTCTGCTCAAGCAGGAAACCCAATTCCATTTCAGACAAATGGTTGTCCCATCTCTCCTTGAAAACCTCCAGTGTTGGAGCATTCACAACTTCTGGAGGCAAGGAGTTCCACTGTCAGGAATAACATCCTGATGGTTCGAAAAGTTTGATGGTTGACCCCGTGACAAAACTCCAACGATGGAGCATTCACAACTTCTGGAGGCAAATTGGTTCACTGATTAATTGTTCTCACTTCAGGAAATTTCTCCTCAGTTCTAAGTTGCTTCTCTCCTTGATTAGTTTCCACCCATTGCTTCTTGTTCTACCCTCAGGTGCCTTGGAGAATAGCTTGACTCCCTCTTCTTTGGGGCAACCCCTGAGATATTGGAAGACTGCCATCATGTCTCCCCTGGTCCTTCTTTTCATTAAACTAGACATCCCCAGTTCCTGCAACCGTTCTTCATATGTTTGAGCCTCCAGTCCCCTAATCCTCTTTGTTGCTCTTCTCTGCACTCTTTCTAGAGTCTCCACATCTTTTCTACATCGTGGCGACCAAAACTGGATGCAAATATTCCAAGTGTGGCCTTACCCAGGCATTATAAAGTGGTATTAACCCTTCACTGTCATAAAATGCCCAAATTTTGATCCCATAAATTGCCAAAAAGTTGCAGAGATCTTAAGTCTGAGAACGGTTGTTTTAAGTCTCTCTCTCACACACACACAGAACTGTAATAACTTTTGCACAATCGGCTAATCAAATGGATAAATCAGGGACTCTCTGTCCTCTTTTAATTCCGCTCAAAATAGACCAACCCCAATTATAATCTTTGAGCCTGTTGTTGTCATTAGGGAGGTGCCAAATATTTAGATTTGCCAGGGCTCCACAGAACATGAAATCACCACAATATCATTACACTCTTAACAATAAAAAAGAAACAGAGATAAAAATCTTGAGTCTTCCTGATACCTGAACTGGTTCACCCTGTCTTGGAAAGAGCATAGATGGTAATATGAATAATATGAATAATAATAACAATAAAGTAGTTTTACTTTCTCTCCTGATATTTACAAGAGAAAAGGAATTTGGTCTGTTTCCCACCCAAATAGCAACCAAGCCCAGCCTTACTCAGCTTTTACTCCCCACACAAGGTCACGTAGTAGCAACTACGCCTTCCCTACCGCTTGTAAAAGTTTAGATAATCCTACGTACAGGCAGACCCCCACTTACAATGCCCCCCCGAGCCCACATTTTCTCCGTGGCACAGAGAGACAGTTGTTAAGTCAATTTTCAACCATCTTACGACCTTCCTTGCCCCCCGTCGTTAAGCGAATCACTACCGTGGTTAAGTTAGTCACCCGGTCGTTAAGCGAATCTGGCTTCCCCGTGGACTCGACTTGTCAGGAGGTCGCAAAAAGGGGATCTGCGGGGACCCTGCAACCGTCATAAGTACGAGGCAGTTGCCAAACGGCTGAATTTTGATCACGTGACCACGGGGATGCCGCAATGGACACTGAGTGCGAAAAAGGGTCGTAAGTCACTTTTTTTTCCCGGGGATGTAACTTCGAATGGTGACTCAATGAGCTGCTGTAAGAAGAGAACTATCTGGGTTGGAAAAGTTTCCTGAATTGGAGGGAGATTTCTCCTCTCTGCAAAGATGAAGAGAGTTGGAAGGGACCTTATGGGTCATCTAGTCCAACCCCCCGCCCTGCTCAAGCCAACAAGAGAAATGAGAAAGACTAATTAAATAATTTAAAGCTTCCAATCCTCCTCTCTCTTCCGGATTGTGCAATTCAGCACCGGGTTGAAGGTATGAGATATTAATGTTCCCCGGGGTTAATATTATTTATGATTATCTTCCTTCTCAGGCCAAGGAGTTTAACCCGGATTGCTAGAAAGAGAAGACTTTGGCACTATACAATTCCAAAGATTAGACAACTCACAACACCGATGACAAGCCTTATTTTTCCCGCTATAAGAAATTAATAACTTTGGACTTGATCTTGCCAGACAGGCTGAATTCAGCAGCTGCGATCCATTTTAAAATAAAATAAAATAAAAACCTCAGGTTATTATATGCGTGACTCTAAAAGGCCTTCTCGGATTGAAAAGAAAAGATTATTATTAGACTTTAACCTCGCTTTTATTACTCAAGCAAGCGAACAACATATGTAATACTCCTTCCTCCTCCTATTTTTTTCAACAACAACCCTGTGAGGTGGGTTCGGCTGAAAGAGAGAGAGATCGGCAAATCTTCCTTCCTAGGGCGGGATTAGAACTCGCAGCCTCCTGATGATTGGCCCGAAGGCAGTCAGCTGAGGCTTGTGCCTAGGGCGGGACTACAACTCACAGCTGCCTGGTGATTGGTCCAAAGGGAGGGACCCAGCCGGGTTTTGTGCCTAGGGAGGGACTAGAACTCACAGCCTCGTGGTGATTGGCCCAAAGTCACTAGGCCGGCTTTCCTGGCAGCTCTGGAATTCTGGGAGTTGAAGTACACACACCTCAAAGTTGCCAAAGTTGAGAAAAACTGCACTAGAATAAGAGCAAGTGAATTTTAGGCCTGCTAGGAACAAAGTTGGGTGGGAAATTTCAGATATATTTCTCTCTCTCGGTGTTAGAAAGAAGAAGAGAAGGGGGAAGGAAGGAAGGAAGGAGGGAGGGAGGGAGGGAGGGAGGGAGGGAGGGAGGGAGGGAGGGAGGGAAGGAAGGAAGGAAGGAAGGAAGGAAGGAAGGAAGGAAGGAAGGACACGGTTGTTAAGTGAATCTCTACAGTGGTTCAGTTAGTAACATGGTTGTTAAGTTAATCTAGCTTTTCCCTTGACTTTGCTTTTCAGAAGGTCTCAAAAGGGGATCCAACTTTAAGATTTGTAGACTTCAATTCCCAGAATTCCTCTTCCTGCTCCTCTCCAGAAACCCCCTATCCCATTTAACCCTGATGATGTTCCCTAGCTGGGGCATGAAACGTCTGCAAGAAAACAACCGAGCTCAGAGAGCACGAATAATGTCACAGACTGTCCTGTCCCAAGCCTATATACGACCACAGACTTGGCTGTCTGCCACAACTAAGGAAGGAGATAAGCAAACTCCCCTTGGCTGGGAGCCCAGAAAGCGATCTTGATGAAAACAAGGCTTGAACTCACGAAATCCTCCCAATCTTTCTCTACTGGATCAGTAGCAATAGCAATAGCAGTTAGACTTATATACCGCTTCATAGGGCTTTCAGCCCTCTCTAAGTGGTTTACAGAGTCAGCATATCGCCCCCATAGTCTGGGTCCTCATTTCACCCACCTCGGAAGGATGGAAGGCTGAGTCAACCCTGAGCCGGTGAGATTTGAACCGCCGAACTGCAGCTAACAGTCAGCTGAAGTAGCCTGCAGTGCTGCACTCTAACCACCGCGCCACCTCGGCTCCTCCAGTAAATTGTTGTTTCCTGCAAAATTCCCCTCCCGTCGCCCCACCTATAAGATCTCCGGGAGGGGCCAATCAGTAGCCACCTGTTCCTATTTCCTTCTGTGATCCTTTTTCCAAAGCTGCTCCCTCCTCCTCGCAGCCCTACACATACGTACATCAGGGACAGCCTCCCTCTGTTCTTCCTCACTGCTCCCTGACTCAGACGCCACCTGACGGCCAACAGGCCTCTCAAGTCCCTGCTCTGACTCCGAACACCCGCCAGAATCTTCCTCAGCCTCCAGGGCAGCCCCATAGTGTCCATCGCTGTCAGATTCCACCGACAGCTCAGCCGGCCGCTGTTGGGCCACAACACAGTCCTTCTCTGCCTCCTGGACTACTGCAATGCGCTCTACATGCCTTTGAAGAGTATTCGGAGACTACAACTCGTCCAGAATGCAGCCGCGCGAGCAATTGTGGGTGCACCTCGGTACACCCACGTCACACCTATCCTCCGCGAGCTGCACTGGTTACCGATCGGTCTCCGGATACGCTTCAAAGTGCTAGTCGTAACTTATAAAGCCCTTCATGGTATTGGATCTGGGTACTTGAGAGACCGCCTGCTGCCAATTACCTCCCACAGACCCGTTAGATCGCACAGGGTCGGCCTCCTCCGGGCTCCGTCTACCAGCCAATGCCATCTGGCTACTACCCGGGGGAGGGCCTTCTCTGTAGCAGCTCCGGCCCTTTGGAATGAACTCCCCGCAGAGATTCGGACCCTCACCCCTCTCCAGGCCTTCCGGAAAGCCGTCAAAACCTGGCTGTGCCGGCAGGCCTGGGGGTGATGAGTTCCCCTCCCCTCTCGACTTGTATGGCTGTATGACTCTTGTGTATTTTAATTATATGTATTGTGTTTGTATCCCCTTTTCCCCTTCTGAGTTGTTCGCCGCCCTGAGTCCCTCCCGGAGAAGGGCGGCCTACAAATAAATTAAATCTGAAATCTGAAATCTCCTCCTCTTCCCCACTTCATTTCCTTCTCCTCTTCCTCCTCTTAAGAGCCGAGGTGGCGCAGTGGTTAAATGCAGCACTGCAGGCTACTTCAGCTGACTGCAGTTCTGCAGTTCGGCTGTTCAAATCTCACCGGCTCAGGGTTGACTCAGCCTTCCATCCTTCCGAGGTGGGTAAAATGAGCACCCGGATTGTTGTTGGGGGCAATATGCTGACTCTGTAAACCGCTTAGAGAGGGCTGAAAGCCCTATGAAGCGGTATATAAGTCTAACTGCTATTGCTATTGCTATTCCTCCCCTTCTCCTTTGCAGATTCCTTTCCCTTTCAGCACTGATGATGTTCCCTAGTTGGGTCATTCAACGTCTGCAAGAAAACCACCAAGCTTAGAGACCACCAGGGATTTTAGGACGGCTGTGAAGGACAAACTCAGTCTCCACACACGTGTTCCTGTCCCAGAACCTTGACAAACGAGACATGCGTACTCCTGAGCCACCAAGTTCTACCAGGTGTAAAACGTATCGTCCATCCCTAAAGGAAACCCAGAAAACCACAATAAACTCATCGCACATTTGTGTTCGATGCGTTTTTCTTTTGACATGACACCGACGCGGAAGGAACTGTGATCAAGCATACAATGGGTTGAAATTTAGGAGGGGGTGATTAATCGTTCAGAAGAGGAAAGGGAGGAATATTTTTTTTCCAAACAGAAGGAGATTTAAGAGGCAGCGATTGTAAATCACGTATCTCGGGAGGAAAAAGAACAAAACGGGATTATAAAAAATTTGGTTTCAAGCAACGTTTTGTTGGAAATGACCTGGGGGCAAAAAAAAAAAGAAAAGAAAATTGGATCCAAAATTCAAGCGTGTCCCAACATCATCCCGGAACTGCCAAGGACGTCAACAACATCCGCAGGAATGTCAACTCAGAATCAAATCAGGATAAAGCCGGAAGGGACCTTGGAGGTCATCTAGTCCAACCCACTGCTCAAGCAGGAGACCCTACATTATTCCAGATAAATAGCTGTCCAGTTTCTTCTTAAAAACCTCCACTGATGGGAGCTCCCACAACGTCTGGAGGCAGCTTGTTCCACTGGTTAATTGATCTGCGATTAAAGAATAGCAGAGCTCGGAGGGACCTTGGCGGTTATCTAGTCCAACCCCCGGCTCAAACAGGAGACCCTATACCATTTCAGATAAGTGGCGGTCCAGTCTTTTCTTTTAAAAAACTCCAGTGATGGGAGCTCCCACAACCCCTGGAGGCAGCTTATTCCACTGGTTAATTCATCTGCGATTAAAGAATAGCAGAGCCAGGAGGGACCTTAGAGGTCATCTAGTCCAGCCCCCTGCTCAAGCAGGAGACCAGATAATGTTTCAGACAAACGGCCGTCCAGTCTCTTCTTAAAAACCTCCAGGGATGCCCACGACGTCTGAAGGTCACAAAAGAAGCCGGAATCCAGATCATGGGAAGTGCAAACTTCAATTTCTCTCTGTTAAGTGAGTTTTTACCCCACTTTGCGACCTTTCTGGCCACGGTGGTTAAGCGAATCCATGCAGGTGTTAAGCGAGGAACGCGGTTGTTAAGTGAATCTCATTTCCCCCTTGGCTCTGCGGGAGGTCGCAAAAGGGGATCATGTGACGGGGGCGGGAGGACACCAAGACCGTCGTAAATACGACTCAGTTGCTGAGCGTCCGAATTTTGCTCACGTGGCTGTGGGGATGCTACAACAGTCATAAGTGTGGAACACGGTCCTGAGTCACCTTTCCCTGTGCCGTTGTCACTTGGAATGAATAGTTGTAAGTTAAGGACCAACTGAAATGATGCTACTCTTCTCAGTCTTGGTTCGTCTCGCTTGGACGACCATAGTCCTCTACTTACGACCGCAACGGGGGCGGGGCGGAATTTCCATTGCTAAGGAAGGCACTTAAGTGAGTCGTACCCCATTTTATGGCTTCTTTGTCATGGTTATTAAGTGGATCGCAGCGGTCGTTAAGCGAATCACACAGTCGTTAAGCGAATCCAGCTTCCCCGCTAAATTTGCTTGTGGAAGCCCGCCGGGATGAGTCACATGACCCAGAAGACTGCAATGCCCATAAATACAGTGGTTCATTTAGTAACTGTCACTGAAAAGAGCAACTTAGGACCATTTGTGAGACACGTGATTTACCTTCAGACATTTGGCAACTGACTTGCACTTACGACGGTTGCCACGACTGTGGGTCACGTGATCCTCCTTTGCGACCTCCAGACCAGCCAAGTCGATGGGGAAGCCAGATTCAAATAACAACGGTATTCCTAACTGAAGAACCACAGCGCTTCCCTTAACAACGACGGCAAGAAAGGACGCGCAACAGAGAGCAAAACCCACTTAGAAAACCTCCCGCTTAACAACAGCAACGTTGCGCTCAACCGCGGACGTCACTCGAGGTCCCCCTGCATTACGTCCCTTGCGAAGGATCAGACTTTCGATCCCCCTGGCTGTAGGGACGGTCATAAGTAGGATGGTCGTAAGTATGAGAACCTGGCGTAAATCCTTTTTTTCCTCAGTGCCCGTACCTTCGGTCACTAAATGAAACGATCATTTTGAAACAATGAACACCAAATGAATAAATCCTTTTTTCCCTCAGTGTCCGTTCCTTCAGTCACTAAATGAAACGATCATTTAGAAACAATGAACACTAAATGAATAAATCCGTTTTTTCCTCAGTGCCCGTTCCTTCGGTCACTAAATGAAACAATAATTTAGAAACAATGAACACTAAATGAATAAATCCGTTTTTTCCTCAGTGCCCGTGCCTTCGGTCACTAAATGAAACGATCATTTAGAAACAATGAACACTAAATGAATAAATCCTTTTTCCCCTCAGTGCCCGTTCCTTTGGTCACTAAATGAAACGATCGTTTAGAAACAATGAACACTAAATGAATAAATCCTTTTTTTCCTCAGTGCCCGTCCCTTCGGTCATTAAATGAAACGATAATTTAGAAACAATGCACACTAAATGAATAAATCCTTTTTTCCCCTCAGTGCCCGTGCCTTTCGGTCACTAAATGAAACGATCATTTAGAAACAATGAACACTAAATGAATAAATCCTTTTTTCCCTCAGTGTCCGTGCCTTCGGTCATTAAATGAAACAATAATTTAGAAACAATGAACACTAAATGAATAAATCCTTTTTTCCTCAGTTTCTGTGCCTTTGGTCACTAAATGAAAATCATTTAGAAACAATGAACACTACATGAATAAATCCTTTTTTCCCCTCAGTGCCCATGCCTTTCGGTCACTAAATGAAACGATCATTTAGAAGCAATGAACACTAAATGAATAAATCCTTTTTTCCCTCAGTGTCCGTGCCTTCGGTCACTAACAGAAACAATCATTCATTTAGTAACCGAAGTTACCTGCCCTGTGGGGGGAAAAAAATTCGGACTTAATGCCTGGTCCAGAATCACCTACAATGGACTTCTTATCTTCCTACCTACCTACCTTTCACCTGGGCTCTCCAGGCGTTCGAAACCCACCCTCCCAACA